>NC_134177.1:10220962-10520962 GCF_964188355.1 Buteo buteo | reverse complement strand
ACTATGTGTGATAATCAAGGCAAGTGTGTGAATATCTGTATCCAGAGCCAAATGCTAACCTTATCTCTATTTACATTATCTGTTATATTGTCCAGTTTGTGTTCTCTGAAGAATATTTCTGTGCTGATAAATACATAATTTCTTACTGCAAACCTCAGGTGACAGGAAGTTGTAAAAATTTAGTATTACAAGAATTTCATGTCTGACGCTGTTGTCTGTAATGTTGTTGTACTTCATGACATTGTTATGTAGTGTTTAACTCAACAAGCTACTCTGCAAGGCTATTTTGTATGGTGCGTAGTCATGTCTGTAGCAGTTTGTTGATATTAAATGTTTTTGGTTTTCATTCTCCCATAGTAAAACTTGTAGATCCTTGGCATTAGGCTTAGGATAGAGTAACCGGAGTGCTGGACAAGATGGTGCATGATCTTGTTTCCTCTCCCAGGTTACCAGAGAACTCTTTGAACTTACACTGTAAAATCACTTTCAACTAGAGCCATGAAAAAATTATTCAGAAATTTGAACTACTCTGTGAACAAGGTGTGAAATTTATTATGTAGCACTTGATATTTTACTTATGTTTTATGGTGCCAATGCAAATACAAGGTATGAATGCAGCTTCTGCCCTGGACCAAAGTTAAGAATGCTAAACAACCGAGAGCTTTATTTTATCCATTTTTAATTGAAAAAGCCCCGATTTTTGGTGTTTCCTTCACTTCTCAGGTTAACACGAATTACCTTTAAACACTATTACAACTACTGCATTCTTTTGGGTCGCTATATATTGATCTTTTATGAAAGACTTTCTCCACATATGCAAGTACTGAAACGATTTTATCCACTAAAAGAACATTAGAGGGTGTAAAAAGCAACTTTGATTTTATGTTGCTTGTGATTTTTTTTCCTTGGACTTTATATGTTAATGGACCTTGTAAATTTTTAAGTTTTGTTCTGTTCCACTGCAGACAAGTAGATTTCACATCAGTTTGAAAGAGAAGCTTAAAAATGTCCTAGCAATCTTACTTTGTGTGCCCCCTTTTTGAGAAACTTAGTTGGAGGGCATGTTTGTTTACATTATACGGAAATGATGGCTATGTACTTTAATTGTTGCTGTCTTTAACTTGGATTTTATGGGTTTTTTGGTAATATACATGTATGCCATCACAGTTGATGGATTAAAATGTAATTCGGTGTATTCATAGACTTTTGTTGTGATTATCTTTTGTTTTCTTATCAAACAAAGAAAAATACTCATGACTTTGCCTTTTATGCTTTAGCCATGTATTTTGTAGGTGTCTTGTATGTTCCTTTAATGGCTATGGCCCGATGTGGAGTGATTCAGATGCTGTAAGGGAGCAATATTCGCTTGACCATTAGTGTTGCATAAAGATGTGACAAAACTGGCAGTCATGATCTGTAAGGTTATTACATGCACAAGCCCCTTCTTCTGTGTGCGGGCTGAAGTTATTCTGTGTTTGAACTGTTGTCACTGGGGTGCTTTGAAAGTGCAAGGATGCTTCCAGCAGCCAGATCTCTTGCTAGAGCTTAAATGCAGTTAGTATAAAAGCCTAGACTTTGTGGACGTTGATACTGTTTTAGAAAAGGCTTTTACCTGTCACATGCATGAGAACTTAACAGGCTTTTCTTTGAGTCCTGACTGAAACAAAAGCACAGATGTCACATCATTCAAATTCCTTTCTTTAGCAGTGAAACTAGCAGGAATCAGATCATATGTAAGCAGTGGCTGGGAAGGGAAAGGTGAAAAGCAATTACTCATTAAGGAGTAACTGTGTGAATGCCTTCTTTGGGGGCCATAAGGAATTTTGGGCAGTGATACTTCAAACTGATCGTGCATTGCTTGTCACGCTGGCAGCCGCATATGACCTTTGGGCAAAGTCCAAGAACAGGGTTTTGGTAGGAACCCTCAGCTATCCAGTCCAGGCAGTGTGGGACGAAGGTTGTTACTGTTTCCCAGGGACTTTATCCAGGAGAGTGGAGCCCTCGTACGGCCGTTAGTTATCTGGAAAGTGTTGATGAGACCAGTGTGCAGAGCTGATCTTTGAATCTGAGGTGACTGAAATTTGAGTGTAGAAGATAAGGAAAACCAACCATGTAGTCAGAGTTGGCAGCTCAGTTCGAGCATTATTATTCCCCCTTACTCCCCTAGACAGGGGAAGTTTCAGTGTGAGGCCAGAAGAAAAAATACTTGGGGGGAAAAAAAGCCCAAGTATTTTTTTTTATTTTAATCTTTCACTGAAGTATCTGGTCAAGAATGGGTTATTGAATTAGAATTATCAAATTTAGTACTTCATGGGGAGAGGCAATTTTTCATTTTAAAATCAATGTTATAGCATCAGACATTCATTAGAATGATGTAATTATTGTAGTTTTATGAATCTACATAATGTAGCTTTTAATTTGGAGAACTTGTTTTGTGTTTTAAAAGTAAGTTCACCTTCTGTCTCTTATGACATCCTTATTATGAAAAGTAGCTTGGATACCACACAGACTTGATAAAAGGCTTGCAGATCTGAATTTTTCCTTTTCCCCTTACCCTAGGGGGTAAGACTTACTAGAAAAATTGTTGCATTTGTTTTCCAGTGGTTTTCACTTGTGTATTTTAGCAAGACAGGAATCTGTTAAATAAAATTCTGTCTTCATTTTTAACTAGTATTAAAGTTGAGATATTTTAAATGGATTGCATTGCATTACAGTACATACACTTGCAGTGTAAGGTATTTGTTGCCTGATGACTACAGGATTAAAGGTTGTAGGGTGCTCTGGCTTCTGTATTGCACACTTAAAACAATAATAGACTAGGTTAGAGCTCAGCTTCTAGAAATAGCCCTCAAAAGTGCAGAAGGCTTGGAACCTGTTCCTGCTTGAAGTGTGGTTTTTTTAATGTGATGAAAGAAGAGCTATAATAGGATAATAAAAACTCAGCAGTAATTTCATCTCTTGCTGCCCCGTACTAGGCCTTCAAAGAGTTGTCCAGTCACTAAGGATGTGGAGTGTCTCGTCCGTGTTGGCAAGCTTCTGAGGAAACATTCATCAAATATAAAGAAAGGGCTTTGGCACTTCTTCACTAAAAATAAGCTTGTATTTGACCAGTAAAAATACAGTTATTCCAGAAAAAGATTATGGCTGAGCAGTGTGATTTATTGCATCTTAATATATTACTGAATGCTATACTGATAAGTATCATTAGCTGCTTGACTCTTGGCAAATTCAATGTTCTTTTTAAAAAGGTTTTATATTGTCACTATGACTGAAGGAGCCCTAAGCACAGAAGATCTCATGTGCATATATAGGATTTAAATTTTATCATAAAAGTGATTTACTCTGCAATTTTTGTATCTAATAAATTGCATTCTCCTTTTGTATGACAACACACAAAACACGCTACTTTTTGTGGTCTTGGGCATCCACGGTGAAGCCTTTTTAAACGTCTTCCTTGACTTTTTGTTGTAAGTCATTGCTTTTAGAGTTTACCCTTGCAGGAGTAGGGCAGAACAAAGCCTCTTGGGGTTTTACAGAATACTCACTATTAAAAGGGCTATGCATGCTTATATGTACATGTTTAAAAAACAAACAAACAAAAACCTAATGATTAAAGGCATCAGCTTCGTCAAAAAAAAAAAAATAGTGCTAAGGTCATAAGTGTGACTCTGCCCTATAGTGCAGCTGAGTCTGTGGTGATGCAGCAGTCTCTGGCTGTGTGGAAATGATTTGAGGAAGCTGGTAACTGATACAGAAAATTAGCCTTGGGATTGTTTTGTCTTCATTTGGGATTTCATTCAATAGTTTGTTTTAATATATCTGTTTACAATATATTTTTCAAACCTGCAACTAAAAATCAGTTAGTCATTTCTGGAAGTCATTCCACATGGCTTTGTCAGCGTAAGTGATTTTTGTGGAAGTTTGAGCTCAATATTGTAAGGTGCTGAATGTCTGCTGTGAAACTTGAAGCGTGCACAAATTGTCAGCAGTGCGTCTTTGCAGGACCTGCTCTGAAGGCTTGACCTTAACCTGGAACACTTCTGGAAATCTGACTTTCAGAAACATGCTTGTAGCAAAAAGTCCAATGTGAGAAACTTATTGGAGAGACTGAGATGGAAATAAAGCAGCAACACATTGTAACTTTAAAAGTAGTATAGTCTAACTAGTATCACTGTGTTTAAGTCTGCAGTGTGTAATAAAATTTTGGCTTCAGCTAAGTGTTGTAGATATAGGATTGTTTTGGTTGTTTGTTTTTTTTTGTTTGTTTTTTTTTTTTTTTTTAAGGGATCTTAAATTAAAGGGTATTGGTCTGTTTATTATGTGGGTATCAGTTTAAGCCAAATGTGATGGTCTTGTATTTTTTTTAAAGGCATAACTCTGAAGCTGGTAACTTAACTACTGTTAGGAATAATAGTGTTCACGTTCACTGTCATCAAGCAGCAGAAAACTGATTTTGACTTTTAGGGCAGATGAATTTATGTTCTGAAGCTTTAGTTGTTTTTTCTAATGATAATGTGATTGGACACTAATTATCCTTTGGAATGAAGAGCTTGAGCTCATACTGCTCCTAAACTATCCTCAGCCAAAGAACAAACGGTTTATCTCATCTAGAGATTTTTTTGGCCTTTTTTCTCCATACTCCCTGAGAAGGAGCCATGCAGTTGGAAATTACAATAATGAACAGTATATACAAGTTTTGATTAGAATGCAAAGGTAAACTACAAATGAAATATTTGTGCCATGTAAGAAATCCAATCCTGACTTAAAAGTCAGAACTTTTATCTACCAAGTTGTAATGTTAGGAGTCTTTTTGTTTTGAATATATTGAATGAACTTTAGAACTGAATTTGGATTTAGTGCAAGAGCTGTATGATTCCTTTCTCCTGATCAGCAGTTAGTTTTGTGTAACTAATACCCGTGAAATACTGAGTGTGCTGCTTCTCATCAGAAATATCCTTGGGAATCCCTCTAGCAAAGAATCGTAGAATGGTTTGGGTTGGAAAGATCATCTAGTTCCAACCTCCCTGCCATGGGCAGGGATGTCTTCCATTAGACCAGGTTGCTCAAAGCCCCATCCAGCTTGGCCTTGCTGATAAATTACTGGCATTAAGTTCTCCATTCAGTTTTGTGCTAGAGCAGAGAGGGATGTCTCTTGGTCTGGGCAGGAGGCCTGAAATTCCAGAGCTCTCACCTTGGCTACTCACTCTGCCGGCTGCCTCCGGCAAAATTACTTACCCTTTTTGGGTTTTTTTTAGCTTCAGTTGCTGCACCTGTGAAATGGAGACAATGCTGCCTCACAGGAATGTTTTGCAAATTATGTAGGTGGAGTTAAGCACCTTCAAAGTGAAAAATCTCAAAAAAAAAAAAAAGATCTTTGGAGGTATTTCAGTGTGTAGTGCTCTGAAATGGATGACTCAGCCTAGTGCCTTGCTGCCATCAAGAGGCACATCAAATGATCCTTATCTGGCAACATGGTCTTGCCCCTTGTCCAGCACTAACTAGCACCAACTGGTGTTTCTGTTAGTCTGGTCGGCTGGGACTAAATGAGTGCCAGCCTCTAAATGAATGCCAGCCTCTCGTTCAGTGATGGTAAGCTATCAAATGGCCTGTTCTGCCGCATCTGTAGAGGCAGTTAATCTATCAAATATTTTCATAGCGATGGGCTTTATTTAGGCAGCTCAAGTGCTCTTTTTTGGTAGGTGTAGCATTCTTCTATTAAGAGGAGAATGTTTTTTTTCTTTTCAAACAAATGAAAATTGGTTTACATAGAAAGATGTCCCAGCTTACAGCTGTATGTGAATTTGCTACGCCCTTCAGCTCTCTCTCCAAGTATGCAATAAGATTACCCATTTTTATGTCTGTTGATTGCTTTGCCAGCGTGATTTTTGTGATGATTTAACTCAGTTTTGTTACGATGTAAAGTACCTAGAATGAAGGTAAGTTCAAATTAAAAAAAAAAAAAAAATTAAAAAAGAAGATAAAATAAGTGTTGGTTTGAGTGTCTAACTGCCCCATCACTTAAAGGAAGTCTAATTGCTTGGGAAAATTATGAAAGGTACTGATTTAAAAAAAAAAAATTAACAGTACTGTTTTTGGGGTTTTTTTGTCCACTAAAGTATTTCTAGTTACAGTATTGTCTGTTTTTACTAGAACAAGTTGAAATCATCACAGAAGGATAAAGTGCGTCAGTTTATGGTCTTCACACAATCTAGTGAAAAGACAGCAGTGAGTTGTCTGTCTCAAAATGACTGGAAGTTAGATGTTGCAACAGACAACTTTTTCCAAAATCCTGAACTTTATATACGAGAAAGTGTTAAAGGATCGTTGGACAGAAAGAAGTTAGAACAGCTATATAACAGATACAAAGGTGAGTACCCTGGATTTAAGGTTTATTTCTTAGTTGTATTTATGTATTCTTAATTACAATGTATCATTGCAGCTGTGCTCTTGTGCTTGGAAATATTAACTGACTCTTTCAGCTTTGTTTTTCTATTACTAATAATACAAGTTAGAAGGAGAATATATGTAGGCTTGTGCTTCACAAGGATTACATGCGGTTGCTTCAAGTGCTCTAAATATATGTGCTTTTATACAAGATTAGTGTCTGGAACTGGAATTGTGTGTACAGTAAGTAACTGTAATGGTTAATGTGGATTTTACGTGATTCTTCTGGGGAAAGCGCATCACTCAGGACTCGCTCCTGACAAAGTGAAGGTTGGTTGCATACCAAGGATGGGTTCTACCTTTATTTTTATTCACCTTGTGCTTATTGTCAGATAGTTACAGAGCAGAAAAGAAAAATAAATCTCTTTTAGCTGTTTTATAGCCGGTGTTCAACTGATGATATGCTACCACAAATAATAAAATGGATTCAGTACAGTAGAACAAATTCTATGTTTTAGCACTACAAAAAAATCCAAGTGCTACATTTCCTGTCAGTTTTCATACATGTGCATAATCCAAATACCATTTTCCTGAAGTCTTTGTTGGCTTACATTAGTAGATCTTTTGTTAGTGCACTTGAAATGTGAGCATCTCACTTCCAGACCAGATGTTGATTCCTTCGTGGAAAGAGGAGTGTGCCTGGCTGACTTGGAATCGGTAATGGGGCAACTTAACTTTCTTCTTGGAGGTTACAATGTCCAATCTCATGCATGCTGGTGATGCCAGAAAATGCATAAAACTAATGTTGACTTAGTAGTTTATGGGCAGATTTGATCATTGTATTGGTACAGCTTGCAAATGGACACTGCATAATTGTTTGTAATGGTACACAGATCGGCAGTCTTACCAAAGGTGCCAATAATTAAGTGTGCTGGTGGGAAAGGACCACTGTTCTCTGTATGGAATGAATTGGAATATCATGCATATTATTAGGCAGAAAACAAATGTTTGTGGTGCTTTTGTGTCTCAATGAAAATAACATAAGCTTCATTGTGTGGGAAGCTTTATTGTAGTAACTGCCTCAATTGTTAAAGCTTAACCATTGAAAATAGTAATGTAACTTTGTTTTTAAAATATTCACTTCTAAGTGAATATAAGCCTTATAAGGGCAGATCCCAAAAATGGCTTCTTGAAAATGTTTGCTTATCTTAAATACACTTGTGGAATAAATCAGCTTTTTCAAAAATCTATTTTTCTTGATACTTACTTTTATATCCCAAAGATCCTCAAGATGAAAATAAAATTGGTATAGATGGTATACAGCAGTTTTGTGATGATCTAGCTCTTGACCCAGCCAGCATTACTGTACTCATCATTGCATGGAAATTCCGAGCTGCAACGCAGTGTGAATTTTCAAAGCTGGAATTCATGGATGGAATGACTGAGCTAGGGTAAGTGTGCAGTAAGTATTAGATACTGACAGTGTAATCCAGTGTCAGAAACTGGAATGTATGGTGAAACAGCCCTATTTTGGGGAATTCACAATCACAATGTCCTTTCAGGCTTCAGAGACTTTTCGGAGTCTAGCATCACTTGTCTGCCTCTGTAAAAATACATCTGCTGTCTGTGCTAGATGATTAGTGACCAAAAAAAGGGAGGCAATTCTGAGTGCTATTTGCATTGGTTGTGTGAGTATTTCAGTTAGTTGCCATAGAGTTACTCAAGTAGGTAAAGCAAGGGGTGTCGGTCTGCAGTCTAGCATACTTGGGTTTTCTCTGCCTTACGAGAATGTAGGAGTCTTTACCACTTTTTTCTAAATATCTTTTGGATTATAGAATCTGATGTATCAGCTAGTATGTGCAAATGGCAATGTGAAGAAATAACAACAAAGAAATGAAATTGTTGTATAGGTGCAGACTAATTAAAGGCTTCCTGAACTTTGTTTTGATAATTGTATTGTATTCCACAAAAAAATTATAAATTTTTATTTAATTTATAACTCGTATTTTATGGCAAAATGAATAATACACAAATAAACATACTTTTTAAAATGCAGATGTGACAGCATAGAAAAACTGAAGGCCCAGATTCCTAAAATGGAACAAGAATTAAAAGAGCCAGGAAGATTTAAGGATTTTTATCAATTTACTTTCAACTTTGCAAAGAACCCGGGACAGAAAGGTTTAGGTATGTATTCTTAATCATAAACATTTGTTCGTAATTATGGGAAATGACTGATTAAAGCAGTAAGCGAAAGTATTATTGTGATCCAATGAGTCTGAAAGATAACCACCTCTGGGATAAAATACATCTCTGTTGTGAAAGGTCGATGCCAATTTAAGGTGTTCAAACTGATAGAAATATCTGCATCATTAATATAGACTACAAAATTTTATGAGAAGGTTTATTCTTTCACTAAGAGTGTGTGCAATTCTCAGTAAGCACAATGGATTATGGTCTTATGTTAAAGGCATAATTATACCACTTAGAATTTACAGCATTGAACAGGTTAATTGAATTTTCACTTTTAGTATAAATCTCAGCTGTAAAACTGATTTCCATATAAGTACACTTGTACAGTCTCTTGTAACATGAAAAATGCTTGCAAATGTCTTGGCAAAATAGAATTGGAATAGTACAAATAGATCTCTATATCCAGGGCTCAATGCCTGTTGTTGTTGTGCCATTGGTAATAGGTGCTTATCTACAGCCTTTCCTGCCCCCCCTGAATGTTGGGGTTTTTTTTCATCACAGCTCTTCTGCTGATTGTGCTTTTGATTAGTGTAACAGGTGAAGTGGAAGAATCACTTATTAAAAATAATAGCGCACCACCACAGTCCTGTTGGAACTAAATGAAAAAACTGTAGATTTGTCTAGTCAAAACGGCAAAAACGAGGGAACAAAAATTTCTTTCAAGCAGTAATGTTAATCAACCAGAATGCATATTCATTTATATACAGTGTAGTTGAGATATGACACCTAACTAGTATTTCATGACTCTGTTAACTTCTTAAGTTAACTGTTCTACTTCTGAGAAGAAATAAAATACTGAAAGGCGAGTAGGTTCTTCCTTGGCAGCTTGTGAATTTATTTTTCTCAGTAATGGAAATGCCTTAAACTGACTGCCACTGACCAGCTTTGCATTCACACGCTGTGAAAAGATGAGGATTCTGTTTTGGTTTTATTGTCTTGTATATGTGGACTAACTTTTGGCTTAAATTGAATATTGGAAAATAAGTAACTAAGCAAAAGTTCCATGTCTCAGTTTTGACTCTGTGTCATTCTTTAACATCTTTCTGTATGCTGTTTTTTGTTTCAAATTGGATTGTGAGTTTCATTGTCTTTGAAGAAGCTAAAAGAGCACTGCTGAACTGTTTGAAAATACTAATGCATGCATATAGTCAGATCTGAATCCTGCAAATAAATGAATGGACTGATTCTTCTTTCCTGTAGAAAGTCATATTAATTTTTTCAGGCTGCTACAACAAAGAAAATGTGGACAGTAGCTGAATTGTGAGAAGATAGAAGTTAGGTTATGGAGAGTGTCAATGTTGAATCAGTTCTGTAGTGTGAATGGTTGCAGGGTTATTTGTGGGTTGTTGGGGTTTTTTTATGGTTACCACTGTAACATTTGTATATTGTTTTAAATCTTTAAACAGCTTTATACAACAAGGAGTATTTTGCAGAATCCCTGTAAGGTGGTAAAAGTGAAATGACAAATTAAAATGATATCATAATTACATGATCATTTTTAATTTTCTCAAAGCTTCAGAATAACAGAACTGTTTGATGTAGTACTTGCCTCTTATGTTCTTCTCTGTATTTCTAAGGTACAAGGAAGAGTTGCATTCTTCTTCTGAACACCCCCCTCCCCCCAAGTCCTATATAGAAGTGAATCTTTTGAGTATTCCAGATGGAACAGACTTCAGTAAAAATTATTTACCAGGAAAACTAAGTCCCTTGCTTTATTCCTTATTCATCTTAAAGCTTCTTTATGCCACTTAAGCTCTAACAGTGACAAAGACAAGTATAGTTTTCTCAGATCCATATAGCATATACATAGTATAAGGGGGTTTTTTTTGTTTGTTTTTTTTTTTTTAAGTCTGGGTCTAGAAATGATGTAAGAACTGAGCTTAAAATCTGGATGCTTACCAGCCTTTTTGATGCCAATAAATACACAGTTCTAGGCATGAATTTACTATAGGGCAGAATAATTCTAGTAACCCTGAAGCAAAAGAATATTGGGAGAAATACAGTGCTGAAAAGCAAATGCTCTAGTTATGCGATTAATTTTGGAATGTCTAAATAACTGCTTGTAGGAACTTCTAAATTGGTTTTAATGTATATTGGTCTCTAATCTTCCAAACGTTGTGCAGTAGTTCAGGCACAGTTCTGGAAATGTATTTCCTTTGCATAATTCCTTACTACTGTGTAAGGAGTGTGGATGTCTTTTCTTGTGATATTTACATACCATTTGAGAATACCTTTTAGTTGGTGTTTGTCTCAAACATTGTTTGCTTCTCTTGCATGCCTCTGGATAAAACTCAAAATGGACCATATATGTTGAGACTTTCGTATTTGATCCATGAGGACTTCCTGAACATTCTTTTACTTTCTTATTAAAACCTGAAATTGTTCTTTACTTTCCAATTTTGTGATTTCATAAAATTTCTTTTAAAGCATGTAGTTTGTCCTAGGGCATTATGTCTTCGTGCTTTACATATTTGGACTCACATAGTGAGTTTGAGGTTGCAGCATCCTGAGATTTGTTTTTTTTAAAGGCCTTTGCTTACCCACAAGAATAATCTCAAAATTGTATAAGCATGTCAAAATGCACAGTTTGTTTACAGTGTTTGGTTATAAACCACTGTAAATATGCAGTGATTTGATGACGTTGCTTTTTTTTTGTATGCCTGCTATTAATTCATCACAAGTAAATGAAACTTAAGTTTTCTAATTTGTTTCCTTGAGGAACTATCAGCTTAATCTGAAGTTTGTGTCTGTTAATTTTTAGAAAGACAGTAGCTGTAGTTGAAAGCTGAAGTGCCTATTTTTCTATCTGAATCTTCTGTCAGAGATACCTAGCCTTTATACTCATTTTAATAAGTTGTCATTTGCACATATAGCTTATTTACTGAGGAGCAGTGACTTCTGTTTAATTTGTCTCTGCTTCTCGAAACTCAAACTTACACTTTTGTCTGAAATCACACCCCTTTGCAGCTGCTGGAAAATTCTCCACATATTTTATTCTTTACTTTGGTCAAGAAGCATTATAGTGTGCATATGCTTTTCCAGAAGAACTTTTAATATCAAAGATACTAAGCAATTCAGAAATTTACTGACCCTCCCCCACCCCTCATCACCATCTATTTTCCCTCCAGCAATGCAGAGTTCATGCTTTCTTTTGTTTGATATTGATTTCACCTCCAAGATCCACCTCCCTGTTTTTTAAGTAGTTTGGCCATCTGGGAGAAGAGTGGTTTTCTTGGGTTGCCAGGTTGTGGTTTTTTTTGTGGTGTGTGGTGTTTTTTTTTTTTTTTTTTTTTTCCCTGAGGTGCCACTGATCATGTGCCTTTTCTCTCTGCTCTCACAAAAAGATTGTTCATGGAAGAAGTTTGCTAGGCTGCAAAATATATAAGAGCTTTTGTTAAAACAGAGGTCACTTAACTAGGTAGCCTTTTGGGGTTACTGTATATACCTGGTGATGGATACTGAATTCAGTAAGATCACAATTAGTAGCATTTTGTTATACAGTACAGAGGTCCTTGTTAATTCCTGGTAATGGAGACCATGCTAGGTAGAGATTTAGAACTCAGATACATAACTTTCTTTTATCAGCTAACACATTACTGTATGCCACTAATAAACAGTAAATGCATGTCAGTTTAGCCTTTGGCAAATACCAGGGAGGCGAGTTGGGGTTTTTTGGTTGGTGTTTTTGTTTTTTTGTTTGTTTTTTTTTCCTCCTTACATGCTAGACTAACCAGTCTCTTTCTAACAGCTACACTGTAATAGCACCCACTGCTGACAGCAGCACACAGTTGCCTGACAGGCAGTAGGTTGTTCTTGTTCCTGAACTGTGTCAGTTCAGGTTTCTCAGTTGTCCTGAGAAACAGATTCAAAACAAGCAAGAACTTAACAGGAGTCTTTGGAAAAAAAAAAACCAAAAAAACAACAACAACCCCCCCCCGCCAAATCCCAACCCAACCAAAAAAAGACCAACAACTAACAAACAACTCTCAAACCGTCTGCTTGTACTGTACTGAAAGATTTTTTTCAAAAGGAAACCTGATTGCAGAAATGAACACTTGACAAAAGCCATGTTACAAAGCCAGCACCTCTAACAAGGTTGCTCTAAAAATGAAATAATAAAAAGCTTGTTTTATGTAAATTTTATTTTATATATGAAAAAAATTACAGCTCATCCTACAAAATACTACAAATTTTCTTTTCAAGTCAATAGCATTTCTAAGAAAAATATTTCACTGAATTTTAACTAAAGTATTGTTAGTTAGCAAAAGACATATGAAACATCCTTGTGTGTTTTGGATATTTTAGCTATTAATATGGGCAATTTTCAGTTCTTCTGTAGTCAAGTGATAGTATCAGAATCTGTAAAATAATTGTGTAACATTTTATTTATGGTTGCCTTTTTGTAAAGGATCCACAAGTGTATTTGCATTAGATTAATCTTTTCACCTTTATGAATATATGGTTCATCTTAGTGTTAGATACCTGTGGAGATTATATATTTGAAATGCATATCTCTAAAAGTAATATATTTTAATATTACAGATTTAGAAATGGCCATTGCCTACTGGAATTTAGTACTTAATGGAAGATTTAAATTTCTAGACTTGTGGAACAAATTTTTGTTGGTAAGTTTAAATCTTTACATAAACTAGACTGCAGTATTTTCAAAACTTGGAAGATAAATATGTTTAAATTAATGAGTAGATGAAATAGACTATTTTCACGCAGATCCCAGATACTGCACTTCATAATGTGTGTAAGAGAAGTATGTTTTGGGGTATGGATTTGTCCAAGACAGTAAAAATGAATGTGTATAAGGGTTTTTTTTAATTTACTTTTTTTTAAACATAAGTTTTTCCACCCCTCCAAACAGGAACATCATAAAAGATCAATTCCTAAGGATACCTGGAACCTTCTTCTAGACTTTAGTACAATGATAGCAGATGATATGTCTAACTATGATGAGGAAGGTAAACATTTCCATTTCCTTTCATTAACTTCTAACTGTGATGCTACATTTATTACTGTGTATCTGCTTTGGCACAGCTGTCTAATAACAGCATCATTAGAATATTACTGCTGGTCTAAAGTTCAGTTAGAGCTACTTTAATGCATGTTGTTATCTGTTACTGCAGGCTTAAAAAAGAAATGCTCTAACTTTCTTAACTCTGTTTTCTTTTTTTCTTCCGTCTGAGCTCAAATACTAATTCTCATTGAGACAAACCCTGATATTTGTCCATTTAAAACCCACAGATTCTCTGTCAGCGCAGTTCTTGGCATCTTCAACTAAGTAACTGATTCATGGCCTGTGCATTTCTTCATAGGGTCCTCTGGTTATTGCATTTCTTAGCTGAGAATATTTTTTTAAGTTTGGTTGCTTCAGTTTATGTGAAGATTGGACGTGTAGTAATATGAAAGTGAAGCCGGCAGCATACAGGGATTGCTAAACATAAGTTATATCCTACCAAATGTGTTTCTTGTAAACTTTTGTATTGATCTTTCTTCTTCCAGTCCATCTGTAGCCAAGAACAGCTAATTACCTTCAGTCATTGGTGGCAGATCAGTTCAGTGAGTGGAGGAAACTGTAAACTTCTGATACTTCCAGAGCAGAGGGGAGCAAACTTCTACAACTTTATTTAATAGTTATGGACAGTTCTCATTCTCTTATCATTGAGCAAATGGGCTGCTGCCCACAGTAAACCAATGTAGTTTAGAAAGATTAAAGGCAGAAAACATGTTTTAATGATTTTGAATAAAAATATTTTAAGGGGGGGGGGGGGGAACCAGCCCACAATTATTTTTAACCTTCACATGATCATTATGCACATGACTGGGGACCTCTTTGGATATGGGTGCCCATAATATGTAAAATATTGATATGCATATTAACTACCTCTTGATAAGGACTATGGAAGAGTATAGTATAATACCAGCCTCCTAGGGCGTTACACTATATTGCTGGCTATCGGAGTGCATTTTGCTGTTTTCAGGTGTGGCTAAGTATGCTGATTCTAACAGATGAGCATGGCATTCATGCAAAATCAAATTGTGAGCAGTAAATGCTGTAGTATGTTAAGATACGCTGCTGCTTAACAGTATAGACTGCTTCATCCAATGTTCAATGTTTTTAAGCAGCTGTTGCCATCCTAGAGATCAAGTTCTGGCACCAAAACCAGGACAGTTTTAAGCTAGAATTTTTGTCAGCTTTTTTTTTCTTCTTTTTTTGGTCAGGAAGATGAAGTAAGTATGACCCTTGAAAGGGATGTGTATTAACTGGGTTTAAAGGAAGTAGAAATCTTTAACCAGCTCTTAGATTTCGAGCAAGAAAATAAAACCACCATTTTGTGCTTGAAACTATGCCTAGTTAAGACTGGAAAGTAAACAACTTGTTTAGATCTGAAGCTTTTAAAAGAATGCCTTGTTGAACTGAGTTCTTATGTTCTGGTCTTTTTTTTCTTTTAGGAGCATGGCCAGTTCTTATTGATGACTTTGTGGAATTTGCACGCCCTCAAATTGCTGGGACAAAAAGTACGACAGTGTAGCACTAAAGGACCCTTCTAGAGTGTACATAGTCTGTACAAATACCTGAAATGGAAAATTGCACAGTCAATTTCTGCTGGCTGGACTGAACTGAAGATCAATCCTCACAATATGGTTGAGGGTTGAGACAAACCTTTAAGGATACATCTTGGACCATATCATATTTCATTCTTCTACTGGTGGTTTGGGCTTTTCTTCTAGTCTGGACCACTCCTGCCCGTTAAAATTCCAACATTGTGGATTTCATCATGGATTTTTTTTTTCTTTTTTTTGGTGGACCACCCTAGTTTCATCTCCCATAAGTCCTAGAAGCTTTATAATTATTTTGAGGTTTCTGGTTTCACATAAAGCACAATGCTGGTCATCATCAGACAACTGTTGTATGGCATCTGAATTATACAGCTCAACATCAAAACAATTTTTAAAAGAATCCTTAAATATACACTTGGGGCTAGTTGCAAAGACTGTATTGATAGCACTTCCTGTAAGAGTGATATATTTAAGTGTACTGGGTCCGATTTTTTTTTTTTTTTCTTTTCTTTTCTGGAAAAGTACAGGTATTGTCTAAGTGAGTTTGAGTATATGGTAAAAACAATTGCAGAAATAACCAAGAAAACCCAAGGTTGTTGATGCTGGGGTATCTAGGTGCCTATCTGAATGGTTTGATTGTACATCAACTGACTGAGAACAGTTGAAGTACGACACAACTACTGTGCACTTACAGCACCCGTGTTTAATGTTATAGTCAGCCTTCAGTGAGCGTCATTGAGATAAGCTGTGTGCGTCATGATAGAATCTAATATTCTCTAGGTTATTATCGAAGAAATCAGATTTCATTACAGTTTTGAAATGCTTATCTGTCTGTCAAAGAAAGGTTTTTCATTTCTGTGGAAATCTAAAACTTGAATATACTGAATTTGTGTCTTAAATGTTTGCTACACAATGCAGTATTTTAAATCAAGACATGTAATTTTTATGGTTGAGGTATGATGAAACAAATGGCCCTGTTGTACAAGAAGCTGGTGAGTTGGATGTGAATCTAGGTTTTGAAACCATTATCCTGAGAAGTTAAATCTTTGTAACATAGAGGTACTGCCGTTATGGATGACACCCATTTTTTAATTATTTTGTTGAGTTTTCCTTAAATTGACATATCACTGTGGTTGCCAAATATAGAAATTAAGAGTAAAGCTTTCCCAAACAAGCACAGATCAGATAGAAAATACTACACTGGCTTTGTTTGCTTAAATTATTTTGCTGCTCATCACTACTTCTTACTGTCTTACTGCATTTAACTACATCAAGTTCATTTTGTCCAAAACAGGTTTTATCAGATGCAATTCTTCCTTATTTTTAATATTACAAAAGCTTTTGAGCTGCTTTTGTGCTAAACATGGTCTTTTACTCCTCACTTGGTTACTTGTGAAGACATTTGATAACTACTACTCTGTAAAATAAGCTGGAAAATACCAAGCTCCAGGAGAAAAGAAAGGCTATAGTTAGAAGTAAGGATAGAGGTTTAAGTCCATGCTCTAAGTAGTCCCATGATAAGGCCAGAATTACTTTTGAAATGAGTAATTGGTACTTGCACTAAACAGCGGAACACTTTTATGCAGGTGCTAAAAGTATTTTAGGAAAAAAATTGACTATTAAACTGCTAAAAATTTTTTATTTATACTCTTTGAAGTTGACCATAAGGCTAGCTCCCCTCATAGCAGTGCCCTTTTAAGAAAATCCAGTTGTGCGTTTACTTCAAGAATACAGTTCCAGAAAAACATTGCAAACTTTTTCCAGCTACTGGAATTGGCTATGCCAAAAAAAGTGTGTTTTGCTGCTTTCAGTATTTCCTTTCTCAATTTTGTGTAAATATAAATGGGGACTTGAAATTACGGGGGTGGGGGGTGGAAAAAAGCTCTACAAGGTATCTATGCGTGCTGTTTTCTGTCTTGAGGGTTTTGGTACAGTTTCAGATTGATTAGTTCAAGTATGCTGTGTTTGGAGAGGAGAACTGACTTGCTTTTTATCCCAATACAGACTTGTCCCTCAAAAAAGTCTTGAGATTGGGTAGTGGCGTAATGCCGTGGTGTTTTAAAGAATATTCCTTTTGAATGCAAGATCTTTTCAACAAAATAGTGTTGTCATCAGTTTGGTACTACACGCTTATAATTACTGTGTAATTATAAAGAAATACATAAAACTTTGACTAATTATGTTGCAGAAAAGGGTTATTTGTGCTATGATGGCATCTTAAAGTTTTTCAAAATGAGTGACTGAAGTTGAAAGAAACATTGATTTAACAGGGTGTTGTTCTAAGGACAAAATGCCTGATTACAGGGAATATTTTGTATTGAAACGTGCTCAGATGTGGCCATGTGTTTTTTCCTTTATATATTTGTGTGGTTTTTCTTTTTTTTAAGAATGCAGACAGTGGATTGCTTTAATTCGTAAGTGCTTATGTCTTCAATTTGATGATCTCCCCTTAAATGGATCAATTTAATTTTGCCAAATGTCAAGAAAAAAAAAAGGCAAACATCAAGTTTGTAACCTGTTTTTATACATTAAATATGTACAAAATTAGAAGTGCCCTGATATAAAACACTTAATCTCGAGATTATATTTAGTAGAAAACCATCATTTACATATCTCTGTAAGTTCAAATGTAACTTCTTACAATCCCTCTCATTACCAACAGAGGCAATAAAGCTCCAGTGAAATTGCCATGACTAAGTCTTCTCATGCATTGTTTCAGTGTATTATTTGCAAGACTTGTGCTTTTAAGCAGGGGGAAAAAAAGACGTATGGAATACTTGTCTTCTGCATAAAACACACTTAAGTGGTAAGTCTTTTTGGGGGTGTGGGGGGAATTTAAGAACTGCTGCAACACCTTGCCTACTGCTTGTTCTAAATGTTTACAAGTACAAAATGAAGCTGATCTTTTCCAGCTATGTTGCATTGACATTACTTAGCATGTGAAGGAAGACAGCATACACAGCGCATTTGTTTAAATATGGCTGAAGACTACAGTACCTAAATGAAGTGACTTTTTTTATTGATCTATCTGTTAATAAAAGTAACTTATGACTTGCTTCAAAACTGTTTTACAATGAAATCCATACTGAGAAATCCTTATTTAAGAAAGATATAATTTTTTAAGAATGCATTTAATAAACTTTTGTCATTCATGCTTTATTTAAGTAATGTTGCCAGAAGTGTCTGTAGATTTTATTTGAGTATGGTACACTGATGATGTTTGGTTTTTAAACCTATGGTGCCATTCAATCCTCTGAACTCTCAAAGATTAGACCACACCATTAAATATGTGATAAAATTATAATCTTGTCTATCAATCAGAAATAGGCCTTAGCTTTGTAATACTTAGCTGACTTGTTTTAGTACCAGCATGTAGAAGGATCTGCGTAAGTAAACACTAAAACTTTTGCTCCTGACAGTTTAAACAGACACTTGTAACTCAAACCTAAGTCTGAACATTTAAACTGGTACAAAAACCAACACCCTGCTTCTGAAGTTCTTCCGCCAACTTCTCTATTTAACAAAAGCTGCCTAACTGAAATTTTAATGTTTTACATGAAATTACAACTGTTTTTGTTTCCTTGATAAACTCAATTTTCTGTCTTCAGAGTATAAAATTTCAAGCCCTCCTCCCTTGAAGAGTTCAGAGGACAACTGGCAGGAGTCAAAACATAACCCTGTAAATCAAATTAGGAGAGATGATGGAGCCTGTGGCCAGGCAGCCGAATCAACACCTGGTTACATTTGCTGTTGAAGAAATGGGAACAAAGGCCATGCTGGAGTTCACTGCTAAGCAAACCTCGTGGTAGGCTCCGTGGTGAGCTGGAGCTACTGGGCCCACTGCCTGACCGAGCTCAGCTGCTGGAGAACCCCCCCTTATATGTGTGTCTGTATATATGTGTTTGTGTATAAAGTTGTGGTTTTTTTTCTTTCCCTTACTGATGGACTTCTCTCCAGCCAGAGAAGGCAGCAAGGTGAGGCCTTAGGTGCTCTCCACACGTCAGTGCTTTTGAGCATCTATGATCTGTGGAGGTGGCCATGCACATATGTATATAGGCACTGTATGGGTGTGCCTACTAGGAATAGGAACAGATCTTCAACCTTGCTACTGAATGATCCGGGACACTGGGAGCAGCAAGCCTTGCTTTACTCTGGCATATCTTCCTCTAACACTTAAATAATTAAAACAATGACTCAGCTATAAGTTAAATTTTTATTTAATAAATATAATTTTCATAAACCATTTTTAAAACAACTTCTACTGACCAAGCTGTACAATGAGCAAGCACACAGACTCGCTGTCAGAGAATCAAAAATAACGAGGCAGCCACAGTGTCAGAGGTCCAAAATTCTTTGTACTAATTATTGCTACAGTTTCCAGTTGTCAATGCCCCTTATTTGCCTAAAATTAAGGATCAACATTTTTAAAAAGGTACGTCTTGCAGAGACGATATCATTCAAGCTTTTTTCTTCAAAAAAGAAGCAGCACTTGATCACACGTCAGTGAAAAAAGCAGAATCTAGATGATTTGTTATTTTTGTGTGCATAGGACCTGAAATACCTCACGGGAACATAACTAGGAATTGTAAAATATCTTTCTTACATCTGAAAGTGAGTTTTGTTTTTAACCATTTTCCCCTTTCTAAACTATATGCCCCATAGATTATCTTTTATCCCATTTCCAAAATGTAAAAAGGTTAAGAACCTGCTGGTGTATGAAATAATTTCCTTTAAAACTGCCAAAGAAAAATTAATATACACCACAGGCCATTTAGGTGCACTTCAGGGTTTCTTTCAGACAAGTCAAGTCACACTCTGTGTCATAAACAGCAGTATATTTCACTTCTTTCCACTTCATGTTACTTACTTACTTACATAGAGGGCTTTAGCCCATAGCCCCTCTAGGTTTTATTCACGTCTATGCATTTATACAAACTGGAAACAACAAAAAATCGTACCTACAGCGATGACAATTGTATGTACTTCTTATTGTAATACAACATCATAGCATGGCAACAGCTAGAGCAAGGCGAATACTTCAAAGTGATGAGAACATTCCTTTTAACGAAAGCCACAGAAGCTTGGGCGACACACAAGGTCTCTCTACCGAGTTATTTCTGATGCCTCTACTAGCAGTATTTAGTTGAAGGAAAAAATCTATGGAAAGCAGAAGCCTTGCAAATACCGATGCGAATGTGCTGCTAAGACGATTGACAGCAAGAGTTGATACAGCCATGAGCATCCAATCTTTCCTCCTCCTGTTATAAACTGAGTCATTCCAATAGAGAGCAGAAACCAGACAAATCATGCCACTGGAAGCAAACGACAGAAGCAAAGAACATACATACAAAACAACCAACAATAAAAACATTCACAGAAAAAACCAGATCTGCAAAGAAGAAAGTCTAACTGGGAAATAATTTAGGAACAGAAATAAGGCTAAAATTAGTCCATAATGAACAGTTGGTTCGCCCAGCTCTAGGAATAACTAACTCCTTTAAAACAATGATGTCTGCGTAACAAGGCAGTGGCGATGGTGCAAGAGTTACTAGGTATTCTACACCAAGAAAACAAGAATCTCAAAATAAACGGTTCAGAAAAGGTTCATTATGATTGAGCACTTTTGAACACTGAATTTCACCAAAATCACTAATATTTAGCAGTACAGAAGTATCAGATAAAACTATTAAAAATAATGTAGACTACAGCTTTGAGACATTTCTAACACTAGAAAATGAATTTTTTTTTCCAATATAGAAGTTATACTATCATAAAAAACATGTGTTTGAAAGTATTACCAAAGGTTTCCAGTTAGAAATTATAGTTGCCTAAGATGCATTCTAAATTGCATAATCTTTTCTCAAATCATCTTTTGCACTAAAAAACAAGAAATCATTCTGAAATTGTAAAGCCAAAGTTTTCAGCATTCCTTCCTTTGCATCTTTTTGTGTGTCCCCCCAACCTTAAAAAATATACAGAATATTTTAAGCAGAATATTTACATTTTAGTTTGTGAAACAATTCAGAGCATCTTCCCACTTAATCATTTCCACTGCACCCTTTAAAAAGCTTAAGTTTGGCAACTAAAACTACATTTTTCTAAGTAACAAACCCCCTATTTTTCACAGAACAAGAACTAAAACCTGCTGAGAACTCAATCCCATTCCAAAGGTGGCTATGGAGAAGGTGCTTCTTCAGGGACACTGCATAGTAAAGGGACTATACACCGCTCTTGCTTTTAATTACAAACATCTACTATAGCTTTTTTTGCCATACCTTACAGATTTCAAGGCTAAGAGGTAATTCTAAAACATTGCCTCCCTATGGCAAATTCTCCCTCACCCATTCATACTCTAAATCAGAGAGATGAATGCTAGCGTTACACTGAATTAACTGTATTTTGTTCAGTCTTCTTCATGAAGAATTCTACACTGTACCCAATGCACAGTGAATGGTTTCATACATTTCAGCTCTCAAAGAAATACACAAAATCTTTCTTCCTTGAATAGAAGCAATTTTAAAAATTTGTAACATCAGTACAAAAACAGTCACTTCTTCCATCCAGAATATTTGTCAGACCAAAAAATCTGGTCTTTCTTATGCAAACCAATTCTACATTCTTACTAAATGAGAAATTACTGATTTAGATTTACTGCAAATAGAAAAATATACCTTGGCAGACAGATGGAGTCTTAAGTTCTTCCTGAATTGTTTAAATGCATGTTTCTTCGGTAACCTTACAAACACTGGGAAAAGGGAAAGTAGGGGGGAAGGGAGAGGAGGAGATGGAAGGTTTTAAAGAAACACATAATGAATGTAAATTATTCTTCAAATATAGGACTGTGCTGCTTTTGTGCAAATATAATTAACATATTTGTGTGGTAAAAGCCAAAATACATGTATGTACACAGCTGAGCCAATCTAAATGCTTGGAGCGGGGTTGTATATCAAAGCCTCTGCCTTCTACTGTACAAAAAATTAACCACAGTTTATATTTCAAAACATGATACACTAACCACACAGACTAATGAGGTTACATGGTCACACAAACTAACTGGATGATTAGAATGCTATGGTGGACATGGACAAACAAGTACTTCTGAGAAGTGAAACACTATAAAAGATACAGCTAAACAGCAGATGTCTGATTAGAGCATTGAAAAAAAATTGTCTATTTCCTAGGTATCCATGGCAGTATGGACTCTCAGAATGAGAAACTACTAAGAAGAAAATCATTATTTTAAAAAACAGATTTAAGATTATATATATGATATATAAGAAAGTTACAGGAATACCTGAAATCCAAGTGTATTTTGTTACTACTGCATATCTGGATAGAAGTTTTCTTGGGGACTGAAGAGATGACAATCAGTTTATTGCATCTCCACATAGGAACCAGGTTTCAAACTATATGCAGTCAGATCGGTCACATGTTAATACCTATTACATGGAGCATGCAAGACTCAATTTTCAGTAATTCTTCATCATCTGGACACTTGATGCGGCGATCTAGAGTACAACTGAGATTTTCAAGCTTAAGCTTCACTGCACTTACACACTTGAAGGCATGACACAGACATGAACTATGAATTAAACACTTGTTTAAAAGGAAATTTTGCTATATTTTGAATTTGTTTCTTCTGTTTCATAATTCAGTTTTTAAAGCTTCTTAATCAATTTGTGAACTGGTCTTCATCTATACCAGTGGGACAAAAACCCTCATGTACTGCATGTTCAAGTCACTGTGAGTTTGAAAACAAAGTTGCAATGACAATTTTTTTACTACACAAAGGTTGCCTTGAACAATGAGCTCTTGAAAATCCAGCAGTATCATCTGCAGCCTTCAGTTCACAGTGAAGCTTCCAGTCATTAATGCAAAAATAAACTTCCAAGAGGAGAACTGAAATAATACCAGTTAAAGTCATGAACAAGACTAATGAACAGCAGAGCTGTTTATAGGCAAGGAACGTCCGGAGCATTTGATACAAGGAAAGTCAGACCTCTTGAACACTCCCTCTCCTGCAGCCCACTGAACTCAGAATTTGGGATGACTGTAACAAGAGGGATACATCCCTGTGGCAGAAGCCCAGGCCCCACTAAGATGTCATACCAGGAAGGTAAGATGTGATTGCCTGAATTATGAAATAAAAACTATTTGCCATTTAATGTGCTTAGGAGACACCACTTAAGCCAACAGTGGAAACCTGTGCAGCCAGGGTGCAAGCAGCTAATACTGGTTTTGTCCAAATCCTACACTTAACCACATCTTTATTAAAGAAGTTCTTGTAGGTGTTGTTTACAGTCTGAGTTTGATTTACAGTCTGAGTTTGATTTACAGTTTATTCCACCCAGAGATAATTTTAGTATGCAGCTTTACATCTTTTACTGTCTGACAGGAAGATTCTTCCAATTATTGACGGGACTTCAGTGTCAGTGACCGCTTAAAATTGGATATCCAAATAAGGGTCCAGAAGCAGCAGCATTTTTACCAGCCTCCCAGCCATAAAAACTGCCCTGCCTAAGGCAATACTCTACAGATGTCCCTGGTGGCAGCACCTCCATTTTACCTCCCACATCTAAGGACAACCACCAGGTTTAGCCATCCTAGCTGAATGAACAGGCAAATGTTGCTACCCAGCCCCAAACATGCAGACACATCTATACCGGGACAATAGATGGACCTGCAAGATGTACCATTCAAAGCTCCATCTGTGCAATTTGTTTTTATTGGCATACTTAGGAATCAAAACATTGCCATCAATGTCTCAGATCCTTCAGATATATGAAGATAATTAAGCATTAATTGTATCTTCAAAGTACAACATGACCAAATATAAATACATGAAAAAGAATAAAACATGCAAAAATCCCCCAACTTTAAAAGGATTAATAATTCAAAAAATTTATGCTAGTGAGACTTCTGTACCATCAATTCTTATACATTTTTCCATGCCAGGATCAAGAATTGTTAAGAAACCAAAAAAAAAACCACACAGGGCATAATAAAAGATGACTAGCTTCTGAATTATACTTTAAGAGAACTGTGAACTGCTATATCCCTTGTTATTCCAAATCACTGATTTGTCAAAGTTAACAGTGTTGTTCAAAGCAATGACTAATATTTTGCCATTCATACACCAGCATAAATATTTGAATTGTATTTAACTCTCAAAAATTACTAAACTGATTGCTTACAGAATACAATAACCGTCCATGGAAATAACAAAATTGATTCGCAAACTGCTAAGAAAGCATCTGTAAGAGACAGCTCAAAATTAATGTGTGTGTTTAAAGTGAAGGGTCATCATGAAAAATGCAACTTTTTAAAGTTTCATTGTGCAAATTCAGTTCTATTGGATCACTCAAAGTTGGGAGGAGAAAGATTTTGTCACTGCACTACAGTGACATCTCACGTATCAAATGCAGGATTCCAATCTGCCCATATGGTAACGAAAAAGATTAAACGGTCAGAGGAAAAAGCATTTATTAAAAAAAAAAAATAATTAGCTATTTGTGGATATAATTAGAAAAAAAAATACTGGAAGCAATCACTGTCCAGATGACTTATGCTAGGTCACAAGACAAGCCACGGTTTGTATTTAGAAGTCATGCTAGTCTTTCCTAGGGCAGGGATGTAGCACTGAACTCGCTTCAGAACCTACTATAGGTATGCGAGCACCACATGGCTTCCACAAGGCATTTACAAATGTCCCTGTTAACAAGTGGGTGAGTCCATTGTGGAGAGAGTCAAGATGCTTCTGTCGTTGGCATAGAAGGGATCCGATGAACTCCATGATCTAAAGTGACAATAAAAGAAAAGTTTGGCTGACTGGGAACTTAAAATCTAGAGGTAAGGAGAAAAGTCTATGAAAGCAAAAGGTAAGTGTTATGAGATTAGGCAAATGTAACTCTTTGAAAGACTTATCTATTAGTTTCACATAGGTGCCTGCAATTAATTCAAACCTTAGAAAATAGACTGCAATCAATCATGCCAACTATGTAATTAATAATTCTATGTTTACCTTTCTGACAAAGCTTACTCACAGCTACAGATGCTTTCAACACTATGAACTAAAATGACCAGAGGTTTATATGCCAGTTTTACAACTGAAGTTTTAAAACTGTGCCTCAAAGAAAATCTGAACATTGCATGTGTAAATTGAGGCACTATGAATGCTACGATCTGATACAGCTTAAGGTCATTCTAGTAAAGCCTTGTGGTACGCACAGCTAACCGTGGTAACCCAGTATAGTGGTGTTCTCATGTTAAACATCCGTGCTGTCTGAAGTTGTGAGTAGGCAAAACTCATCTACAGCCATGAATCTACTTCATTCCTTGCTGTTAAATTTAAGTTAAAATTTAAGGCATCAGGCAAAGTACCTAACACGTCACACCTTTTGATTCAGATGGGATCTTGTAATGTCTTTCTCTTAAGGACAAATTACTACTTAGGAAGAAATACTGTTCTTGATTGAACAATGTTATAGGACTGTGTGTGAAAAGCTGAAAATAGAAAATTGGAAGGCAGGAAATCAAAATATAATGAACTTATACTCCAAATATCCCTCTGTCAGAAATCTGCTGTTTCTTTAGAACTTTTACATGCAGTGCCTTGACACGAGTACCACTAATAGGAGATCCAAACAATTCAGTAATGAATCCTACTGTACAAGAAATGTGTGATCCAGCATTCTTAATATTTTTGTGACTGACAAGTTGACAGACAATTTAATGGAACAGACAGACAAAAATGCATTTTATCATACCACACAGCACACATTTTATATTCTAACTGGTGAATGAAGCTATAGAAAATATTTCTCAAATATATTTTACAAGCAGTAAATTAAGTACGAGAGACTATATTCCTGTGGCCCACTACTCCAAGCATTTGTACAACTTTGATTCATCAAAGTTTCTATCAAAATTTGATACCATGTTTGATTTCATGTTCAGTTATTGTATTTGACAGAATATCATATTTGACAGAATATCAGGAACACAGAATACAACACAAACTAGCTACAGACAGACAATGTATTCATCAGCATAACTTCATTCAACAAAAAATAATTTGCAGCTACCTCCTGGTTGAATAAGAAGCTCTGTTTTACAAAGCACAAGACAAGACAAGACACTCAAAAGACCATCCTGTTTGGGACCATGCAATCTTCTGAAGATACCAGCTTTAGGTAAAAAAAAAATCAAAATAAAATCAAAGCAGCTCAAGCTCGTCAACAAAGGCTGAACAACTTTACAAGCATTTTTTAAATCACCAAATAGATTTCTTAACTGTACCTTTAGCACTTCACAACTTATAACTGCCTCATGTGATTTAAGCTATTAGTACATTAAAAAAAAAGACTTTCACATATTACCAGGAAAGTGCAGGGGAAAAAAAGATAGCTCAGTACCTTGACTTTTAGACTAGGTTTTAAGTTTCAATGCTGAGTGGAAGGAACTGAAGTCACTGAAGAAAGCAAATAAGACTGAAATTAAAAAAAAAAAAAAAAAAAGGTCTTTTCTAGTTCTTCTGTACATAAATTTAAGTGAAATTAGAAGATGGTTCAGAGTAATTTCAACCAGAGGGAGAAGCAAAAACTACAAAACTTCAAGCCCTTAGTGTAGCACCAACAGTTCTGCATGTTCATTTAGCATAACACTAACTTCTGTGTTCTAATAAGTCTAAAATTATTCAGCTAGATGGAACTTCATCTGAAAATTACATGAGGTAAGCAGACAAGAAACCTGAGAAAAAGCAGTCTTCAAAAAGCGTTCAGTATTCTGTCAAATATGAGTTATCTTCAAGACATATTTGTAAGTTCTTTAAGAAATAAAAATTGAGTGGGAAAAAGAGGAAATTGTAAAAATGTAAATGCACTGCAGAAAATAAACCACAGAATACCTACCGTGTAAGACTACACGTTACTAAGGCAAATGTTAAGTAAAAATCTGCTCTAATTAGATAATAATAAATGAAAAAAAAGTAACATGAGAAGTTCCTCATTTGGAAAGCACAGTTTTACAGAGAAGTGGAAAAAAAAAACCAACCCAAAAACTTAGAGCAACTGCTACCAAAATGTTGATTTTTAGACCAATCAAATGCTCACCTTGTAGATTAAAAATTCTATTAATTTTTTTATTTTATACATCATGCCCGCTTTCTATACAGCAAGAGTTTGAATTAAAAACGTACTTAATCATAACAGTTCATTTTTCATATGGAATGAAACATTTTGCATAATCATACCCTAGATTTGTAGAAATGTTGAATAAATTTCATAAGCAAGCCAGAAGAGAGAAACTGACTGAAACCATAGACACTGTGTTCAACACAAGAGTTCAAAACAGATGTAATACGTACCAAGTCAATACCTAAAGGCAGAATCTGAACTGACAAAGCTTGCCAGTGAAAATTAGCCACACAATATTTTATACTGAATGAATGATATCACAACCTTTAACCAAAAGAGACAAAGATGTTCAAATACAATATGAGTGTCCTTGAAAATGGGTGGAGTGCAACTTTTTCAGGTTTGCCTTTTGACCAATGAAAGATCGTGATATCATTCAGGGACTGAGAAATTACGATGTACAAAAGACTGTTTTTACTTCTACCCCCAAATATTTCCATGTTTGTTAGCTATCCCTCTTTATTTGGAAATGAGGAGATGGCACATTAGCAGATTTAGTAAGAGCTTTTCTCACAGTCATGCTGACTGCAAGAGCAGTATTGCTCTGTAGACGTATTCGATTACTCTAACGTGCTTTTATCCCATCGAGGTTTGTTTCACATGTGGTTTGTGAAGGAAAAAGTTTTATTTAGCACACACTTTGGAATGGCACACATGGTCTTGACAATATACCTTCTAGAACTGAAAAAACATTTAAAATTCTTAGAACCTGAAGGCTCTGTTCTGTCAATTACTCTGATTTTAGAAATAGATTATAAAAGTTATACTACAAAAATATTTCATCTTCGTATCAATCAATGGCTGAAAGATTTAAAGACTGTCCTTCTAACAATGAAGTTATATTTAAGGGGGGGAGTGTGAGCCTTTTGTATATCTTCAGGAGTAATGCAAGCTCCAAGGTAAATATTTGGAGGTTGTACATCAAGAACCAAAGGGAAAAGTCTTTTGACTTTACAAACAACTCCTGATTTGTGAAGGAAAAAAAAAAAAAAATCATATAAAGGAGAACAAAAACAGCAGCGAGGCTTGATTTTCTAAAGAGAAGAATATACAAATCAAGAGAAATTATGATAGATACAACACAAGAACTTGTAGTAAGCCAAACTAAACGTTTTAACAGAAGTCTTTTGAAAACTTTTTCCTCCTCCCCATCCCAAAAGAAAGTACTCAAAAAGAAACAAGAAACTAATCTGTTAGGATGAAAAAAAGTACAATAAAGAGTTGCTTCTCCTACTTAAATAAGCAAAACCTGCAGCTGGTTTTCTAGACATCTATTGCTGCAGGCTCATCAGGTTCCAGTTTATAGGAGAATCGTCTGCAGCAAAGGCTATTGAGAGAAATGCCACACCTGCTGACCCGGGTTGGACTACATCTGCCCATTAGTCGTTCCAGCATTCTTCTAACAGATGTGCATGCTGTTTCCCCATCTGAGAAGCAGCACATGGAGTCCAAGCAGTTGATACCTGAACCTGCCTCAGTAAGCTGGAAGGAGGAAATAAAAAAAATAAATAAAATAAAATAATCAGTACTCAGAGATACTAATACTGAAGATGTTATCAGAAAACACTTAGGAAAAGCAGGTTTTCTTAAAGTTAGAGTGTTGAATATTTTTCAATTTTATAGAACTACAACGATGAATAACATTACCATTTCCCTTCCTAACGTCTATACACACTAAAATTTGACCTTCCAAAGGCTTGAATGCAGCCTTGGTGAGCTTATGGAAATTGTTTAGCACCATTTCTGCTTAACGTTGGAAATAAACTGGTTAGCAATTCTCTATCTTACAACTATAATAAATCTCTGGAGCGGAGTGTCATGCAGTTTAAGCTGTGATGCTTTGATTAACCTCAGTGGAGGTACAACAATTTATACAAGCTGCAGGTCTGCCTTATTTTAAGGAAATCTATCAAGAGAAAGCTTCAGACCAACGCTGCAGAATACAATGCAGCAACCTGATTGTAAGCAGTAATTTTTCCTCAAGAAGTGTAGAATGCAACTTCCTACAATAATTTGCATTGTATCACTACCATAGATACCCTTGGCTTGGTAAGGAACAAAAACACATTCCTGATTTTGTGAATATCTTTTATCTAAATGCAAACAAAGCTGAAGTTAGAAAGGATCAATCAAGTTCATGCTAGCACAAAGAATAATTCAACATTAGCACAATAAACTTTCTATTGTTCATTCTTTGTAGGTGAGAAAAAGACCCAAACCAAAAGAAAGCAGCAATACAGAGATGTATGGGTTTAAAGTGAAGTGCCATCTATCAGTGTGCTCCTCTATATTATTTTTTGCACACTAGCGAACCTCAGCATAACTAAGATCTAACTGAAATCTAGTACTGCTGGAGAGAGAATATCCAAAACTGCTCCAAAAGAAAATAAAAACGTGAAGTGTGGAGATATTTTTTAATTTAATTTGAGGCTCTGCACGAGAGCATCCTGTCAAACAAATGCCGAACACACAGGCTAAATTTAAGCATCCATTATCCTCACCTCACTCTCAGACACCAGTGAATGAAGAAATCTGGGAGGAGGCTTCTTAGTCTATGATAGGACAGAGCTCACTTAAGAGCTTTCCCCAAATTTTAACCGTGTGACCAAAGGTCACTGACTGTCATCTAAAGACTGGTTTCCAACCCCAATTTCTTTCATGCCACCCACACTTGCCCAACACTGCAAGGAAAGCAAAGAACCTCAGTTTCCTATGGGAATGGTTTACTATGAGTAGACATGTTCCTTCCTAATCCCCCAAAACAGGCAACTGGACAGATTACAGCTTCGTAACAGAAAAATTCCTATACTACAAAGAAGAGGCAGCTAACAGAAACAAGAGGCATCTGGGAATCCCAACCGGTGGGACGAGGGAGCACACAGACAAAACTAGTGTTTCCATGCATCTTTTCCTATGCCTGCCCCTTCCTCAGGTCTATTCCACATTCCCCATGGTCCCTCCAGATCTTCCTGTCATACTGCTTAATGTGATGCTTACAGGATTGTCAGTTAACAATTGTATAAACTTACAGAAAGCATTATAAACTGAAACCCTTGATTCAGTTGCTGGATCTCAGAGCCCATGAATGAGTGCAGGCAGAACACACAATTCTGACTAACTTGCGCTCATTTTGGAGGTCTTCTGGACAGAAAATGAACATTTACTATGACAATGAACTTCTGTAAATACCTGAGAGACGGGAGCAGAAGCATTGCAACTAACAGGTCTAGAAAGGGTTTTGGTTAAACCAAAACCAAAACACACCTCAACAGAGCTTGAGTCCCTGATTGCCTTTATTTGATGACCGTCACATCGGGTTACAACTATACAGTCACAGAAGATACCATAATCAGGAACAGCACAATTTGCAGCACTGCAGTACTAGCAAATATGACCTTCACAGCCACTTCATACTGTGCTCACAGCATACAGAGCAGAAGGAATTCCTATTAGGTCAGAAAGCAAGCTCCCTGCTGCACATGCAGTGATCTTCACGGTTGTGTTCACAGCAATACAAAACAAACTCTCAGCTCTCCTACACTTAGGATTTCAAAAAGAATATTTAGTCCATCCATTATCTTGAAGCAGACCAAATAAAACCTTTAAAACTACTGTACAAGGTCATATTACAGTGGTTGTATGTACGATCAGATGGACCATTTTTTTCCCTAGAATCTGCTGACCTGAGAGCAAGCAGTCCTAGACGTTACTCAAAGACTGGCAGAAAGAGGAACCAGGAGTAACCCAGAGTAGCTTTCATGGAGTGAACCCTCAGCTGTGGGTTTTGCAGGGCTGGTGTCTCTTCTTCACTAGAATCTCCTTTGTTCTTCTCAAGTTAGATACTCACAAAAAGCTAGGATCATGTTTGAACCACGATTTATGAAAAAGTATTACCCTGTTTTAAAAAACAGCAAACGTGGCCTTACATAAGCCTAGAAGCAACATTTACGTTTTATCAAACTCACAGTTAAGTGTAAAGTAAGGGAGAGCAGTAAGGACAACATAAAAATAAATTCAATTTTATGTATATATATATTGTGTATCACTGCCTGGTGACCATGGATTTTTATATTTATATCCACTACCTGGAAGGAAGATATTTGTATTATGCTAAAGAGTCCCTTTTCTCACTTTTCTCTCTATGGTGGATAGTTATGATCATCATTTTATATCAAAGTAAAACCTGGCATGGTAAGGCAGTAGAGCATAATGGTCTCTGAAGACCTGAAACAAACCCTCAGGCAACAAAAGGCAGGAGAGACAATGCTTTAAAAAAAATTAGTAAGTCTAGAGAAATATCTGATATTATTCATATTTGGGCTGCAAATAAAGTATTTTTCCTAAGATAAGATCCTGGATCACAATAAACATAATACTTTATATGATAATGGCCCATTTCATGTATTAAATAAAAGCAACTGAAGTGCAGAATTAAAGAATGATTCAGCTTGATAAGGAAAAAAATGAAACCCACATACTATGATGCAAATTTTCTTGTAGATACCAAAAATACGGGTATTTTGGAAATGGCTCCATGTCTGTCTATATGATATATATATATATATAAAAAAAAAATATACACACACACATTAGGGTAGAGTGGGAGTACTACCTAGTGAACGTAAGAACTGTCGGGTAGGCTAGATGGATCTAGCAGTTGCCTATTGTCCTCCCCTCTGTGCCTGCTTTCAGCAAAGTCACATGCTGAGCTGACTGAACCCTTATCTTCTTCCATCTAGAAGGACAGAAAAGCAACAAATCTTATAAAGCACCATGCTTGCATTGCTTTACAACAGTTACCATTTTTACATGAACTTTAATTTTACAGATCTGTTCCTGAGAGAACAAGGCATATTTACAAGGTAAAGAGGCAATTTTTTCATGTTAATTGGTGGATCAAACATGGTTTATCAGTGCACGAGTATTAGAAGTGTTTGGTCTTTTTGCGCACCATAGACTACCAAAGGGGAAAACCCAACAAATTTGAAATCTATTTCAAATTCTCAGATTTTGGAGTTTTATTTGTTTTCCCCCTTCTAATAGAAAGGGCCATTTCAGTTTGTTTGTCTTATTACAGCGTATTCTATATGCCACAAGACAGACATTTCAACTAAACATTTAATCACATTGAAATACACAGTTGGGACTTTGTTGAACAGGAAATGTATTTAATTCAGTACATCAACTTAAGAGCACTGCCGTATATTTTCCTGAGCCCAGGTCCTAGCTGCCAACATGCCTGATGCCACAAGGACAGAAAATATATATGACATGGTTATTACTATTCCACAATTAAGTTAAAACTTGCTCCCTCCTATAAAGCTCACTTTCTTTAACCCTTAATATACTGTATACCAAAATCCAAAACAATTAGATTTAAAATTTTAAAAGAAAATATAAGAGTGTTGACATCTAACAACTTCACTAGCACTTATGTTTTCAACATTTTTTAGTTTTTCTACCCTTGATCTCTTTGAATCAAGTAAACCTACAAATGCAAAATTATTTTATTATTTTGAAGTCATTAGGTATAACTATCTTCAGGTAAGTATGTGCACTTTTGTGACTGAAGATAAAAGTAGTCTATTCTTCTCTCATTTATTCCCTCTTCCTGCAATAGATTCTATGGATTAGCTAACAGATTAGCACCATGCTATGCTAACACAATATACAAACCTGTAAAGGCAGAGATTACCCTTGTTCAAAGTTCAGCATATTAAGATGTTCTGGTATACTTCACTAGTGTGAACGCATGTTTGCACTTGAATAGTCTTCTTGGAAATTCTACGTTCCCTACTGTAAAAGGAACAGAAACCTGTCTGTTCTCGACTTCTACACAGCTGGGCTGGATCAGATATGAAAGCTATTAGGAGGGGAATCCTATGAAACAGTAACTAGAGGAAAGAATACAGACGAGTAACAAAGGCCATAAAGCCAGGGCCAGGAGCCTGGAGATCTGGAGACAGCTAAAGAAAGCAGATCTGTACAGAGATGGAGGGAAAACAAGGCAACAGTAGACTCATGGGTCTGTAGACAGGGAAAGAACAGGGTCTTGGCTGTGCTAAGGCAAATGCTACAGTTTGAGTCCCAAATACAATGTTATGCACTGACAGCCTTCCCTGTAAATAAAAACTTTTTGTGTTTTATGTTTCCCTAGTATTGTGTACAGTCATAACACGCTGTCCAAAGGTAAAAACTCTGTAGATATAGTTAATCCCATCAGTAAGTAAATTAAAACATCTGTCTGAGCAGCACTTCTTACATGTGGCTAAAGATTTCTGACAGTTCTTACAAAGCACAGAGACATGCATACATACATGCACGCACAATATTTTGTTTACAAAGAAAAAACTGAAATGAGATACAATGGGGCCCAGTTAGCACCCTAAGATATGTATTTCACATATTCCAAGAACAGGAGAGACAGCTACAGAGGAAAGAAGTAGTACTCAGTCAGTCTCCAGTTAAGCATAAAGCCTGCACCTGACCTGTGCTGCCTGATTTCCTCTTCATCCCAAGTTACAAAAGCAACAGTAAAATTCAGAGGCAAGAGCTTAACAGGCACACACAAACCTGCATTTCTGACTTAAAGGAATCACATGGACACTTAAAAGACCCCCCTCAAAGCTCTTAACTGTGCATCACAAAGGTACTTAATATAAACTTGAACATTTTTTGCATACTCTGAAGCCTATAGACATAAAAATTGATTGTAACATCATACTTGTCTTTTAATTTGCATTCATAGAGGTTCTGCTCTTGTGTATCAACAGAACAGTAAGCAAATTTGCAGAATAAGGCATAACTCGGTTTAACCTGGTACTACACTCCTTTTGAGATTTTTAATACCTATTTAACAAACAACAAAACTGCCAAAATCTGTTCAGCAATCCACATGCATTCTGCAGTCACAAAGGATGCAATTACTCGGGGGGGGGGGGGCAGGCAAGTACAAATGAGGTGTGACAGAATTAGCTGTTTACAGCTACATTCACCAAGTGACTGTTTTTGGGTTTTGTTGGTTGGTTGGTTGGGTTTTTTTATTGTTGTTTTTTTTCCCCGTCTTCCTACTGTTTTCCTTGCTTTTTCTGCTCTACTGCTTTTGGAAAACAGCTGCCCTGGACACCACAGAAACTAACCCATGGTCTTCACTCCAAATTAGTTTTTATTTAGTATAGTGAAGTGAGTAGTTTCCATCTATTAACTGATTTTCCTTTTCACTGTTTTAGGTAAGGATCCACAGGATAGCTTCCAAACTTCGTCAAGACTACAAATAAAGAACTAGAGAAACCCAAATCCTTGTTTCTTTCCTGTTGCACTTTACAACTTCAACTGCATAGGATAAGGCACTTGGTGCTTGTGTTTCAGGTACCTTACTATCAGGTACTTGAGTGTAAAAATTCTGACATACAAGAGAATTGGATTTGCATAATCATTTGTTACTCATGGACAAAACAGATTTCCCATTTTTTTCAACCCCTTCCCTAAGTGTAATATGAAGAAAGTCCCCTCAAGTTAGCAAGCATTCTCCTGTTTTTAGTATTTAATAACTACAGTGCTGCATTCCTAGACAGCTTTATTCTTCTCTCACCATCCCGTTGCATAACCCTTAAAATGTGTTTAGTTTTGGAAAATTTAACAGAATCTTTTGTTATAAAACCTTTGGTGTAGATACGATGCACCACGTAATTCACTTTAATAATTCAGTGAGAAAACAGAGGTTTACTAGTAAAATAGTTATCCAAAGTTTTAAAAAGGTAACTCATTTACATGACACTGATACACAAAGAATTTTAAAAGCTAACTTCTAAAAGCTTTACGAAGGAATCTCTACAATATGTTGCTAAGTTTACTAAAATTCAAAAGGTATACTGCAGTTTGCCTGTTTTAAAGCTAGTAAGTTCCGAATTTAAAACAAAACAAAAACACCCCACCACTACCTCCCTGAGGTGTTCGGAAATCTGAGCTTCTATGTTTCACAGTGGGACAACTAACAACTAAACACAATAGCCATTTCAAGTTTTGCCTTGCAAAGGTGTAGCACATTCTCAGAGGAAATACAATGCTTTTCTCTTACCCTGACCCTGTCGTCCCCCCCCCTTAAAAGGACTTGTATCATCTGTTTCAACTAACCAGTAAAAATTCTCTGCTAATCGTTTACAATGTCAGCTTCCTGTCTCCTACTTTCCTTCAGTTAAATAAACAGCAATTAAATCCCCCAAATGTAGGTTGGTTGGTTCTCCTAGCACCTATTTGCATGTTTTTAAACACAGTCACCTTAAAAAAAAGTATTTAAAAGATTATCAGTTCTTTGCGTTAATTCTTGCTATAGAAGTAGATAAGAGTAGGATAAAACACCAAACAGATTGAGACATTATTGATACATATGAATATTTTAGTCTTACAAAAGAGAATCAGCATTTGGTAGCATTTCATGTACTGAACTCAGTGCATTTGAAGAGTTTCAGAATCATAATGGCTCACCTACACAGACACATGTACACTTTGATTTCGATTAATTTTATAGGACTTTGTAGCCAAATGCCTTTAAGAATATGTCTCTATACACATTGAAAACAAACAACACTCACTTTATAGATGCACAAAAAACAAACACAAAAAGCCTTAGCCGCACAAGTGTATGTACGCACCCAAACTTAAAACATTTTCTGCTCTTTCAACACAAGTAAAAGCAAATTAAAATGGGCAAATAACTCGCAAGAAATTGCTGCCTGAAATACATGGACCTTCCTGTCACGGCCTTATGAAGCTGAAATTATCCAACATGCAAAAAGCACTGTTAATTTTGATCATAAAGAAATTAAAAGCATTATAACCATGCTAGAAACTGTGATTATTTAAAAATGGATGCAAGAAGAGCTAGATCTGTATTCTGAAAGTTGAGCATCATGCTAGGGATGTTTTTTCCTAAAAAAAGCACGTCCAACACATGCTACTTAGGAGAAGCATTTGGCTCAAAAACACAGAGCAAAGCCAAGAAATAACCAAACTGAATGTATCTGCGCTACAGGTATTGCCCTCTCAACCCACTAATATTCATGCCTCTTCCCATCTCTCTCAGCACTGGTTAGTTCACCTTCAGCATGCATAAGAGTTGATGAGGAACTGCCCTCCTACTCTACCTAATTTTGCTCAGCTGATTCCTTGCCCTGGACAATGGCTGCAGTGCGATGAACTCGTCACTTAAAGCAACTCTGTTGGAGTACATCTACAATTGGACAGAGAAGGGATGGAACATACATGTCAGTAAGTTGTAGCAGTAATTTTCTAAGAGAAAGACACAGGACACGACATTGTTATTTAAGTGGAATACACATCATATACAGAACACAAGCCTGGTACCTTCAAGACAGCTCCTGGGATCATCACAGCCAGTTACTGTTTGGTAGGACCATTCTTAAGTGTACCTCAGCTTTCATACTGAGAAAAAAGGCCTATATACTTTTACATCTATACTTTATCAGACATCTTTATTCAGTACTACCTTCTCCCCCCAAGAGTGCTGTGATTTATATTTACCTGTAGATTTATATTTTGATTCAGATTTACCTTACTGTCCACCTCCTCCTATACAATTCTGTAACAGACCTATAGTCAGAAATTACCCAGAAGCTACTTCAGGGCAACAGACTTAAGTCAAACAGAGTAAGATGGATTTTCTTTAAGGCCAGCAAAGAAACCCCCTTGGATCACAGCAAAAAAAAGAAACAAAACTACACACATGCACCCTAAGTGCATCAAGGCAGGTAAAGGTAACCAAATTCACCCCTCTATAAAAGTCAATTCATGCTTGCCTGTCAAATTTTTAATATACCAACCTCCCAAACAGAACAGATTTTTTTTTTAAGTTGTTGTGACAGAAAAATATTTACATTTAAAACTTTATCTCTAGCAGAAATTCTCAAGTGTTTCTCATACCAGTTAAATTTCTTCGTGCTCTTATGAATAACTTAACTACATGTAACATCTAACTGATGAGAGACAGACTGACTGTTGATGCTATGTCCTTATACTAATAAAAGATATAAAATCAAGTTTTTTATATACTGAGTAGAGTAAGACAGATGCCTACAGATACAGTGAATTCAGAGCACTAAGTTGGGTAACTTGCACAACTAGCATGCTCTTAAGTTTCTGAGAAATTAAAACAATATGGGCAAGCATTTTCAGTTGAGAAACCTGTGTTTTGCTCACTGCTCCTGGAGATATTTTAGAATTTAAATGACAGTGGACAGAAACAACTAACTTAAATAGCTATGATTTAAAAATCAGTGACTAGTTCATGTAACAATTTATCTTGCCCTGATAAAAACGTAGTAACTGTAAACTAAACTTTTTCTCTCCCCCAATATGCAAACATACTAATTTAGTCCTACAACTAAAAATGAGTAATTAAAAATATTCAGTTATACAGAGGGTGCACCAAGACTATGAAAAACGCATTTAAAAGGGCAATATACAAAACTTCCATATTCACTCTTCCAATGACTTCCACAGAAAATTACTAGTGTTTAGGACAAAGACATTCTCCAGACTCATTCCATCTGAAAGTCAGAGTCCTTTCCTCCGCTTTGAAACTGAAAGAAAAATATTTACTAGAAATTTTAAACAAATATGAGGCATAATCATGAAAGAAGCATTCTGTCACTTCTTGACAATAAATGTGCTAAGGTGGTCACCTGTTCATCTTCACTTATGTTTACTTCCTCACTACAGGAATAGCCGATGAATTCAGTGGGGCTGACTGTCCTCTTAAAAGTAAGAGTGGGAAAAATCTCAACATATTAAACCTCAAGAAAGGAACAAACAGGTGCCGCCTTTTAGCAAATACATTTTTAGCTATGATTTCACTATCAGACACATACAGAGAAACCACTGAATGGCTACTGAAGCATTTCTGGTCAAATCAGGTTTTAGATACCTTGACTTTGCAATATCAGGAATTAAGCATTTTCAGAAGAGACAGTATTTTGGTAAACCTAGACCCTAATGCTGACACTGTCAAATGGCAAAGTAGAATGGGAATAAGGGGGGGGGGGGGAGAAAAAAAAAAAAGATGACTAATAGAGATGCACAAAGCAAAATTCCCATGGCTATGAATCAAGCTATAGCCACAGGAAAAATGTTAAGACATTCATCAAGATTCCTTCTAAAAAATAAGAAGTCCAACTGTGTCCTTGACGACACAACTGTAATGGAAGCAAACTGAACACGGAAATTCTTCAGAATTGATTCAGAAAGCAAGAGAATGCAACAAGAAGTATACGGATAAAGCTAGGGGAAAAATCGATGCAGGCTTTTTGGTTTTTAATTCAAACACTTTAGGAACATGAGAAACCTCAACAACTATACCAATACACTGCCAGTAGAAACAGCTGATGTACAGGAAGGAAGGAAAGGGAAGTGTTTGATAAATACTGCCACTAATTTTTGAAGGGGGAAAAAAAAAAAAGATATGTAAGTATCATTACCTATAGAATTTTTCCTATATCAAGACACTCTAATCCTGAAAGTGCAATAACATGCAATCGAGATTCTTACCAGGTCTAGTTGAACAGTTTTCTGAAAGCTAGTGGTTATTTACTTTGGCTTTTAGCTATTAAATTCCAAGACTGGAAAAAGCAGCTAATATTCCAGTTTTGAAAAGCGACTAATGGGATATTTTGGCTTAGCAATAGGTTTGACAGCATGATGTTGATTCTAGGCAAATTAAGAGAATGTCTCACATGGATTTTTTTTTTTTTAATGCACAAATTAGAAGGGTAATGTAATTTAAGTAAATCAACATGCACATACACCAAGGTAATTACAAGGTTAGATGCTAATTGTAACAATATTGATGTAATGCAGTTAGGAGTTCTGTATGGCACATAGCTCAATGTAATTTGAATTAAGCAACTAGGACACCACAAAATCAATATGGCACACAAACAGACTAAAAACTGCTAACAGGTTTCAGATCATAACTGTATATGGGATATCTTTGTGAACTGGATTCTTCATTCACCTTCACTTTTTTTTTGGCCCTATGCTATTTGATCTCTCATCAATGACCTGGAAGAAACGAATGTAATAAGAAAAAGATGTAGAAGATAACAGGTTATTGATCTATATTATTTTGTAAACTGAATACAGCTGAGGGATTCATTATTTCCATACTCGGCACTGATGTATGCTGTGCTGGAATATTGTGTCCACTGTTGAAATCCGAAATTCAACATGAGGTTGAGGAATGGTGAAGATTAGAGGAGAAACACAAGAATGATTAAAAGCCTGGAAAATAACTTTTTTGACAAAAGATGCAAGTCCAATCTACTTATCAGTGAGAAAATCAACTTGATCACAAACCTAACCGTGAATAAAACAAAAAACTGTTAACAGAAGGCTTTTCACTTTAGCAGAAAAAGTATAAAAAGATAAAATGCTGAAAACTGAAACCAGAGAGTAACTATTAGAACAATGGGTCAGCACGACTTCTCCATAACTGTCACTAAAAAGAAGAAAACACTCAAACACAGGTATTTACTTGAAAGACAGCCTAATTTCAACAGAATGATTTAAAGGAGTCTTTGTAGCCTGTGTCAGGCAAAAGGGAGATTGTATTATCACAGCATATCTTTAGACCTCTTCTATGAATTTATGAAAATGCCACACGGGTAATTATCTTTAATTACATAATCAACAATCAAATACATGGCATATGATACGATCGAGAGTTAAGAAATACTAATTAAAACACATCCTACAAAAGTAATTTTTAAAATTATTGTTTTCATCACATTTTAAGAACTATTCAGTGCCAATTACAGTTGAAGAGAGAGCTTCTAATACCTAGACAAAGATGAGAAAAAGTTACCATCTTCAAAGCAGTGCAAAAACGCATATGATCCTCTCATGCAGTTGCAAGCTGAGATGCAAAAGACTGAAAGACCCCTTTATAAATAATTCTACTATTGTTAGTATCGATTACTTAAACATAAATGTTATTAGCTTGTAAAATGGTGTCCTCATTTTTGTAATTTTAAATTAACAACTATCTTTTGAAATGAGAACACTTTTATGCATTAAACATGACAGCAACGTAAGAGAATAATTAAATATCACAGGAAAGTAATTAGTTTACAAGACAGATTTTAACAAACGTATTCTTTTAACTACCCATCAAGTTGGATACAAAAGCATAACATTACCTGAGCTTTTTCAGTACTTGTTGGTTGTAGATGTCTGTACAGCACTTTCTTCAGAACATCAATAAACAAACAAGCAACTACTATGAGGATTATGGCAAACCAAGCAGAACCACTTGACAACAGTTGAACAAATACAAAGTACATGTCCTGGGTATGTAAAAATGGCCTGAAAAGTTAAAAGAAGTGGCAATTACTAAAAAGAACTTCTAGAAACACAAGTACAGCACAGGCAGGCTCAAGTGTAAGTGTATCTTATTTTACATCAAGCAGCAAGTCTCTCAGGATGCAGTTACAACTGCATGGTGTCCATGAAGAAGGCTAGCAATTTGTTGGATCTGACCTGCAAAGAAACTCTGGAGAAGGTCGGTACCAATTTGGGAGGAAAACGTTCTGGTTTCGTTTTAAGTTGTGTTGCAGGAAATCAATCACCATCCTCTCTCCGCCCCCCCCCCCCCCCCCCCCCCCCGCCAAGACCCCAAAATACAAGCAAAAAATACATCGCGCTACTGATTCAAACCCCAGTGTTTAATTTCTGTTGCAAATTACTTATTACATAGCACCTCTGGGAACCTATCTACTTTTTAAAAACAAAAATGCCTTTAAAGTCACAGGCTGTCAGAGACAAGTAATGCCAGTCCTTTAGCACAGGACAGCTTTGCAGCATTGCTGAAATTTCTAAAAGAATCACGAAAAGCAAGTGGCCACTCTAGGTTTAAAAATTTATTTTCTGACACCTGTCACAAAATTTAGAGCAAGATGGTAGAACATAATATTTCAGTGTTTTTTCATAGCTTCATCTATCATATGTGCTATAGAAAGGAGAAAAAATAAAAAAGAATCACTCACCAGATAATTCCCCCATAAAATAAGGAGAATATGAAATAAAATACAATGGATCCCCAAGTAACAAAATGGTTTATCCATGTCCAGAAGTGAGTTTCTAGTGCCATCTGAAACAAAAATAACTTCAATAAACTTCCTTTTTCCCCCCCACTTCACAGAAAATTATAAATACTGGCCTGAACGTACTTATGAACTTCCAGCTCAAACACTAAACGTTGCTGCAACATGCAAAAACTACAAAGAAGAATTTTAACCACCATTGAAAACAGACACAAAAACCACTTATCTGGAATCCTCAAGAATCAATTACTTCTGTACAACTTTTGAATCGATTTTAAATTATTGCTCTATTACATATTTGCATATATACCCAATCACAGAGAGTAATTACTGTGTCATACCTTCATCGTAACAGTTATAACCATAACGGTGAAGACCAAAGTACCAAACGTCCAGTTCCCAAACATCTAAGAAAACAGCAAGGCAAAAATCATGGAAGGAAAAAAAAAAAAATAAAAAATATCAGTTAAGAGCATTCACGGTAAGTTAGATTCTTCTCAAGTCAGCTACACTAATGTCTACTACCACCAAGCCTGTGGTCATAAGCTTGTGACAACTAATCATCATGAAAAAGCAAGAAGGATACAACACAAACTACCAGAAAAAAAACCAGCTTATGATAAGAGCAAAATTAACAACCCACAAGTCATCTTTCTTCTTGGTTCAAAACAAATCACGACAAAGTCTACATGAAATATGAAGAAAGTCCAAAACAGTACCATGAAATGATAGGAAAATTAATCAATTAAGTATAAGCATCCAATAGAAAGTAAATACTGGGTGGAAGGTATTCACTTTAATGTAAGTGCAAAACACTGAGTTTAAACATTTCCAGATCATTTTCAACATGCAGCATCACCTGAAAGTTCACTTTTTACCCCAAGCACAATTTTACAATTCAAAAATAATGGTGCCATTGTATTTTTCACAGAAAATTCTAAGGAAAAGACACTTTGTTTCAAGGCTAATAAACACAAAATTAAGCTTCAATTCTAAAATGCTCTGTCATTTTTGTATTCTCTTGCCCATGTAAATTAAACTATCAAAACTCTGAACAAGTTCTACAACAATAAAATCTCAGCTCTGACAACCAAGCAGGGATGCCGAGTTTGTAAACTATCTACACACATGCTACTCAGACACACGCTGCCATTCTACGACAGGTCCAACTGCTCTGCTCTTGTATGCAGTCTGGGTGCTGAAACTGAAGACGTTGCTGTTTGGTAGCTATTTTTGCCACTGACATACTGAACAATGACCAAACCCTGAACTCTGTATTTACCAGTAACAAACTAAGCAAGCAAGGAGAAAGGTACCACATGCAGACAGGCAATGAAAGTCATCCTAGAGTTGATTTGTTAGTACACCACAGAGGCACGGAACTGGGATTCGCACAGTTGTAGTCCTTGTTACAGAGCTCTGACAAAAAAAATCCCAACAGCCTGATGATAGATCTCACAACTGTTTTTCTCATCTTTACACAAGGTACAAAATTGAGGCAGCCATGAGTCTGGATTTACTGATAATTTTAAAGATCTTTGTTATAAGATGTCTTCTGGAGCCTTCTATTTACTTTTCATACCAACAGTAATGTTCAACAAGCAACATGCTTGCTGTTAACTGCTGCAATAATAATCTTAAAGTAAAATTAGACTACTGCTCCTGAGTGACCTGTGAAAGAAAGTGTCTTTGCTAACACTGCTCTCAATGGTCACAGAGTTAGAACGCAAAATACGAACAGGTTCTTGCCACCATTTTATTTTTGAACATATTTACACTGTGGATGCTGCATCCTTTAATCCTGTGAAGTAACAGATACAGTATTTTGTATCTCCTCCTCTTCTAAACTCTTACCATTTGCCTGTTAGGTTTCAATATCTGACGACATGCACAGCATGAAAAAGGGGGGGAGAAAAAAGAACTAAAAGATCAAGTTGTTGCACAATGCGTTGAGGTAAACCTAACAAACCACCAGCGTTACCAAATTATTTACAATCTCTTCTATTCTGCTTTGCTCCAAACTGAGAACTTGAAATGAAAACATGAGGTCTTGCACTAACACTACCCCGCATCACACATTTGCACAAAGTGATCACTTCTTGAGGACTTCTTACAAGAAAGCACTTCAGCAGTATACAAGTTTCTCTTGCCCTTAACTTTGGCTTTTTCAGGCACACATTAAATTTGCAACATATTTTATGCACTGCAGATATTTTACTGCAATACACAGTTCTATCAGTTCCAATAACCATCTTTTAGCAAACACAGAGAGGTAGAGAGCAACTCCAAATAAATTCTAAGACTTAAGTCACATCACAGAAAACAGGAGAAGCCAAAGGGCATCTGAAAGCTTTATTTCCAGTATGCTCATTCACTAAGTACATTCAAAAAAATCTTGAGCTTAATTTAAACAAGAAACCATTAAAAGAACCTTCTCCATTAACACAGACATTAACACACTGGTCTAGACTTATAGAATATGATCTGTTCCCCAAACTAAACATTTGTTATTAAATACAACGAAAAATATCTGTTCCTGCCGTGTGGATGTTTACCGAGCAATTTTGGAAGTGCTTTGACAACTAGGACAGATGCACAGAAACACACTGATTCATAGTGTAAAATTACTTCATTAGAAGAGTACTGAAGGTCCTTTACCAGTTCACAAGAACTTCAAAGCCACACAGCTTGTAACAAATGACAAGAGAGGACACACTCATACCTCAGCTGCACGAGACATTTTAGTCTCGAGCACAACGATTTTCATGTTCTTATCAAACATCTCATGATGAAACAGGTACTCCAACTAGCTGCACCACTCTCCCTTTATGACTCCTTTCTCTGCAGGGATGCAAACCACCAGTTCACATGCTCGCTGCTTTCAGTCACTCGAGACAATTCTGGCCATTGTTTGTGCATCATTATATGGAAATCCTTTTTCTGGCTAAACTTCCTGAGCTCATGCCCACTCCCTATCACCAGGCGACCACTGTGAAAACAGCATGATGCTATTTTTGTACCTTGTGCTGTAACCTGCAACTCTACCAAGCACTACACAAGAATCAGCAAGCACTTCATGTCAGCAGTAAGAATGGCATAATGAGAGAAGCAAATACATTTTTGCATCGCTACCCATAACAGTTTTATGAGAGAAAAATAATTATCTAATTGTTCTAAATTGGGTTAGCTAACTCAGAACTGGGGAAAATGAGGAAGCAGACTTGTAATGGCTTCACCCAAACTAGAGGGTTTTTTATATGACTTTTCCTGTGAACTTTAACATCTTTAAAATAGAAAGTATCAAATTAGTATTTTATGATTTCAAGTTATTGTCTTAAAAACACTTTTTGAATAAAACGTATAGTTTAAAAGCAGCTTGCACCACTTATTTTAAAAATTCTGAGTAATCAAAATAAATACATTTTCAGGAAAAGCTTTAAGACTTTTGGCAACTTTCAGATTTAAGCCTGATTTTATAACAGATCCTAAAGAGAAGCTATTGTTTGACACTGCAATTAAGTCCAACTCAAAATGAGTTTTGAATGAATGAATATAAACTCTCATTTACTGAAGTTATATGATTTTGACAAAAACAGTATACAAAATAAAAGTTTAAGACAATCATAGTACAGTCATTATCTTGAAAGATATGTTCTTCATGGTCATACACTTTCTGACATGTCTTCCAGTTTCCACACTAAGAAATGTTACTCTTGAGAGCAGACACAAATATTGGCAAAGCATCTTTGGTAATTATGTAGTTCATAAAAACAACAACAAAAAATCTTAGATTTTTCTGACACAAGAGGATTTTTCAAAAAAGCATTAAATATTACCAAAAATACAGTGGTAGAATAATTTTTATGGTACTGTACCTGGCCATTTCCCAGCAGAGAAGTGTCTTCTCCCATTAGAAGATATGAGCCATAAAAGAAAACAAATGCATGAAAGAAGCCCAAGATGGTCCAGTAAAGAAATGGTTTAAACCCAAGATGGGCGTTTTTACTGATGTCTCTGCAGAAATAAAACAGATTTTGGATTTCAGAATGTCTTTATATAACCCATCAGCTATTCGCATTGCATGACTACTACTGCTTTGAATAAATGTAACTTCCAAATGTACCTAGACACATTTAACGAATGCTGACATATGAAAAAATACATAAATCACAGGCAATAAAAGAACTCTCAGCTCTCATGTTCTGCCTCTGCTTTACGCTGGGATCACCAATGGCAAGGGTCTCTAATGGGTGAAATTCAGAATAGCACAAACTAGAAATCTTCTCCCTGAGGTGGAATTGCAAGAGGAAGAAAAAGCCAGACCTCTCGATACTTGCCCCTTGCTCTGCTTAAAAGACCTTTAGGAAAAGAGAAACATCTAAGAGACACCTCTTTTTTACAAAAATATGCACTTTTTTCTCCAAAAAGCAGTATGCAGTGCAACATGCTACCACTGGGAGGACATCTAATTCTACAGGAAATCGCTTCCCCTCTTAGTAAAGCATTTTTTGTGGTGATTCCCCTAACCACAGTTTTTCATTTTTTTCATTTGTGTGTCTGAGTGATTTTCACCTCCTACATGTAATGGAGGAGAAGGCTGCCAGTCATCTAAGCTGACCGAGTCCTCAATTCTCTTCCAATCTTAACATGACTGACATAAAAAGATGCTTCTCTTAAAATACTCATGTTAATTAACTTTTAGGATGAAAAGTATGTAGCTGCAGTTCTTCTTTGTCAAGATAGTTACTAAAAATTGCATAAATCACAGATAAAAATACTGCAGGAAAGCATAATAGCAAGTTCAGACTTTTGCAGATGCCACTGTTGTTATAAACAATGTGCTACTGTGACAATATATGCAAGATATACATACCGATAGAGCACAGGTTTACTCTGTAATACATGCGGATGCACATGCTGTTCAAAAAGACTGTATATGAGGACAGGCAGGGAAGTGAAACAAATATTGTACAAAGTCAGGTAGACACTGTCATAGAGCGTCTGAAAATGGAAACAAAAAGTATTCTGAGTCTTTTAAAGAAAAAAGTTGTTTATATTAAAATTCATTAGCACACTAATAGCAGCAACAAATCATTAAGTACATGAATTTGCTAGTTAGAAAAAAGCTATGCTCACATAACCATCTAGTAACATCAAGCTATCGAATATAGAAAATTAAGCTGGATATTTGTTAAGTGTATAATCTGTGCTGCACCTGTGTAGTTCTTTCCCATTTTTTCAGTTATTTACCCTAAGTGTTTCATACACATTTACCAAGATGCAAGGAATCCAATACTTACTTGTTGTGAAAACAAACAGAAGAACTGATATAAAAATTGTGGTGTAATAAAGCACACATTCTGAAAAAAGAAAAGTGAAGAAAACAGTTAATCCTCAGTATCTGCCTCACAACCCTAAAAGAAACTGCTAACTCTTACAAGCTGGTAAAAATACACAGTGAGAGCATGAAGCATTTTAGCATTTTACTTGGCAAAGTGAAGCAATATGCTTTGCTCAAGAGCATATTTTGTTTGTCCTTTGGGAAAATGAACCTGAAAAATAAAAACTTAATTATATGTGCTTGCTGAACACATCCCCTTATGGGAGTACAAGTAGTATTAAAGGAGGAGAAAACCATTCATTTTCCCCTCAGTTTCTTTTTAAGAATTTCTTTGCAAAACAGTTTCCACGCTTCATTCAAGAAAGCCTGTGCCCTGCTCACTTGAGCTTTTTGCATGAGAGTAGGCAAAACGGAAACCAAAACATAACACCATGCTGTTATCTTTAAATGAAAGCAAACAATAGAAGATAAAGGTGGCTTGGTGGCCAATGCTAGAATCTCAGATAGATGTCAAATAAGATAGTAAATTTTCACGTATCAAAACCGATGATCAATGGAAAAAAAGGAAATAAAACAAAACAAAACCAACCCCCATCGATGACGTTATTAGCACTTCAAACACCCCGGCCCAGCACTGAGCTCCCAGGCTCGTCCCCCCACTCCTCCCTCTACCATTTTGCTTAAGCTCACCCCGCTGCTCTATGCCCATAGCTGCCCGAGAGGTACCCAGAGAGAACTCAGTCCCTGGTGCTTACTTCCCTTGCAGTGTTTCACCACAGGATTTCTTAAGTCAAGGCTGGGACTGTTAAGTTTTCTTAAGGTAAGCCTGCTGGCAAAGAGCATGCTTTCTCCCCACACACTTTCTACCAGCCCTTCCCTCCCTCAACTACTTCCTGTGCTCCTTCTTCCTTTTAAGGAAGATGAATGGATTTGGCTCATATTAAATCAATAAACAAAAAGATTATACTTTTACATCTTGGTAAAGAATGCATTTAATTACAAGCTAGTAATACTGCTTTCAGAGAGCAAACATGTCTGCCTCAGCCTAGGCAAACTCATTGTGGCATTTAAAACCTATTTCTAGGCAGAAGTACTAAAAAATTTCACAGTTAAACTACTGCATTTGGTTGTAAAATATAAATAAAAAGCCCAGAAAACATGTTTGAACAGAGATGTTTAACCTGTTTCCAACAAAAATCTTAGATCTGAAATAAATTTCTTGCTGGGAGAAAGTTAACTTGTTTTTCTGTGAACTTCACTAGCACTCTTTGAAGACTTACCTTATAAAAAAAGTACTGTACAAGGGTTGCTATTCTAATATAGTAAAAGTGCCCATGAACAAAAAGCAACTTGGAGAGGAATTTAAACCGCGCTATTGCATAGTCACTGTTTCTTACAGCTTGTCTTCCTTCCTTGCCCATGATTCCTGTAATATTTGGAAAACAAAATAGAAAAAAAGGTTAAACATTATAAAAATTAGCATTTAAAAAAACCCAAACAACAACATACATTGGAAGCAACAGTTCTATTTTCCTGCACTTCAACATTATAAAGACTTCAGCAACTTTCAGTTCCAAAAGAAGACATTATTCCAGACACTTACAACTAAGGGAAACTGCTCATTTGATGCAGATTCAATTTAAAAAAAAAAAAAAAAAAAAAAGACTATTTACATAAGCTATGCTTAAGAAAAGATTTATGGGAAAACATAGAATTAATAACACTAATACAAAACAAAAATTCCCAAATCAAGCAAACCATTCTCAATCCATCATCAATTATCAATTTACTTAGTGTCTTTTACTTCAGGGCATTTTTTCTTACAGTACTTTCTAGGAACAGTATATGACCTATACTCAATAGCAGAGTAATAGAAATGCTGTTCTTACAATAGCAGTTTACTTAACTGATGGGCTGACAATGCTTGTCACTTGTCACAGCTGAACACAAATTCATTTCTAAAAACTATTATTAAGATTAGGATAAGCATACACAGAGAACAAAATGCTCTTTTACAAAAGAAAAGTGGCCCAGGATTCCTGAACACCAGACACTTAAAAGTGCTGGTTGCCCTTGAAAAAAATAGTCTAGAGGTCCCATCACTCTTGATGGCAAAGACTTGCTAGTTCTGACCAGCGTACATGTAATATCTAATATGCTACAAATTACAATAAAAACTTGGATAATTTTATTTTTCATAAGCTTGAGTTATTTGACAAACTAGCTGTAGAATAAAGCTTAATTTGCTTTTGGCTTGCAACCTTCTCAAGCAGGCTATACCCACAGTCTTAAAACACACGGCCACATGATTTACATGATAAACATTACATATACCTTTTTAATCACAAAGGGTGACAGATTGAATATCCTGATGCACTAATACCTTACATTAGAACCTTCAGCATTTACCGTTGTAACAAACAACATCCCACAAAATCAGTAAAGGAAATACCAACATACTATGTGATGGGTACCAATTCAGTTATACATGTTTTGGTTTGTACTCAATTATATAACACAGCAGCAAAAAAAGTTTAAAGGTGGTCCTGGCCAAATAACAGAAAACCATATAAACAGAGAAAACTACCAAGCCCAGCTGAGAATCAGTAACAGTCTCTCAAATACAAACTTCTCCTCAAAGACTCACTAGACACAAATGGCATTTCTACAGTGATACAGATGTGGTGCAAACAGTGGCAGTTTAACACAAAGGGACATTTAAAGGTCAAGTTTACACAGGAACTTAGAACCTGACAATGTCTGAAGTTAGAGATATCCACTTCCAATATCTGAAACAGAGTACTTCTGAGATTCTAGTTAGAGAGAATCTTTGCTGTTCTTAAGGCAACATTAAGCAGGACCTCTGATAAATGGTAGACTACACAAGAAACCTAAGAATTCTGAAAGCAAACAGCCTTAAATTTTAAATTTCACTAAAATTCTGCTACAACAGATGACTCACCCTGTCATTCACAGATGCAAAAATGTTAGAAGTTTAGCTGTTTATAAACACTATTCATGATCTAATATTCTATCTAATACACTAAAATTTGCATCTTATTTGCCTTTATCTCTCTGACAAAAGAAAGTTACCTATGCCAACATGCGCTTCTTGTATCATGCTCACATCATTAGCACCATCACCAATTGCTAATGTTATAGGTTTCTCTGGAGACGTTTTTAACAGTCGCACTACCTGGAAAAAAAAAGGGGGGCAGAAATTTTTCAAATTAGACACATAGTCTACTTACAAACCCACTAATGTCACTAATTCCCAAGTATCTTAATTACCTACCTGTAAATATGATTAATATGTTTTATGAATGTGCACGCTAGGGTAAAAAACATCTTTGGCATATCACATGCTCAAATTCATTGCTCCTTTAGGAAAGCTGCTTGCTTTGGGGCACAAGCCTTATTTAAATACTATGCCTGCCTTGCACTTATTTTGCTGTTCTTATTTATCTGTTCCTTTACAACTCTTAATTTGGTGCATTATTGTATGATAAAACAGTCAAGTAAAAGTTGGAACTGAAAATTTACTCGAGTAATCCAGTTTTAGTGCCCTTTACTAGACTTGCCCAGATTCTTCACATTTTCAATTAATGGAAGTGATCAGCATAAATGAGGAATCTGAAAAAACGATGTATTAGCTCAAAGATCAATACATGCTGTTATTAAGGAAAATAGTTTCTTTTTAAAGCAACTTCATTATCACCAATGGGTATTCTCAATTGGAAAAGTCACAGAAGAAGATATGACAGAAAGAGGAAAAAAAATTGTTTACATACAATGCTCTAAAATCCTCAAAAGAAGAGCAGCAATATCCCACTCTTCACAGAAAGGAAACACATCTTTAATGTAAGTGCCAACAATATTCTAAATAGAGAGGAGTTAGTCAGATGAAGCTTTTGGTTAAGGAGAATTAGTAATTCATTAACCTCCCAGAGAGCTCTAACTAAAGGTAGAAGCTTCACTAATCACCCCTAAACGAGCTGCAGATGTAAAGGTGGGAATACAGATCCAGAAGGCTTTCTAAAAACAAAAAAATATCTATCTACGAAAAAATATTGCATTTTCCCCCTGAAGTTCCAGAAAACCCAAAGTGGAAGTAACAGAGCAACAACTGCATAAGGTATATAGACACAAACAACTGTATTCAAATAATATGAGTTCTAGCTGGCAGTATCAGTGCATTGATTCATAGGAGCAGTAACTCACTTCACACAAGGAACACAACAGTAATTAAATACAGTCCACAGTTCAGAGAAAACCACCTGATTGTGGGAATACATTCCCTAATTGCCAGTATTAATATTCAAGTTTAAAGGTTCCCCATTCCTAAGGGGTAATTATTTAAAGTACATTTAGCATTAGATCTTAGTAAGCAGCATTAAAGAGGTAGCAAGGCTGCAGTATGTCACCCAGAGTGGTCCTCATGACATACCAAAGACTGTGGTAATTTAGACAGACAAACATCTACACGAAAAGGTCAAGACAAATCCTCTGGCAAGTTTTAACAGCTGCAATCAGTAGCAGCTCTGATTTACTGACATGAAAAATGTTCAAAAAGGTTTCTGAGCTATAAAATATACAAAAGTAAGTAGTAAGACCACTAGCCATATATTAACAAGCATTAAAATTAAAGGAAAAGATGTGGGAAATACTAAGCTGAATTCCATCTTAACCTTGGAATAAACCTCAAAAAAAGGGTGCCTACAGCAGAAAATCAAATGCAAGGCTAGACTACTTGGCCATACACTTCTTTCCCCACCCTCACCTCCCATGTTGTATGCCATTTGTCTCAGTGATTTATATACTTCAGTGTTTAAAATTTAAGTCACTGCCATCAAAATCAGGTTTTACTATGCTTCATGACAAAACACAGGAAATAATGGAGATTATCTGCTGGACAGGATAAGAATTAAGGAAAGCATTATTGGCTGCTATCTGCCAGATTTGGCAGTACAAAATGCATGATAAGTTAAGTGACAAAATAAGAACAAGGACACAAAATAGGCAAAAAGCTACACCTTAAAGAGAGGGGATGGCAAAAATTTCAGCTGAAAGTGTACATAAAGTAGACACACCCAACAAATTGTTTTTCTCATAGTAGTTACAAACAACTTCCTTTTAACATTTTATTGAAACTAATATTATACCAAATTTTTTTTTTTTTTTTACACAGCTGACCAGTTTTATAATGAAGTGATTCTAAAGACTGCATTAGAAGTCTGGCTAAACGTTGGAAGCAGGAAGAGTGACCTCAAAACAGGTCACTTATGCTATAGTGAAATAGCCTGCTCTCTTTTACACATTTACTACCTCACATAAGTGTTTCCTAGTGCTTTAAGTTAAAAAGATGTCTTTTTTTCCTTTTCTTTTTGACAAGGTGTAAAAATAAGAGTGGGCAACAGTGTCCCTTCAGAGGTTTAGTATTACTAGAAATACATGCAAAAAGCCTTTAAAGCATACAGATAAGCTAAAAGTATGCGAAATTAAAAAATACTCCAGTAGAGGTATACAATTGAATATTAGTCAAAAAAAGAAAAGAGAAGCATAAAAGAACGAGAGAAAATTTCAAAATGAAAGAATATTATAGCTCTTCAGAGCTTTGCTTTCTAGAGAAAAAACAAAACAAAACAAAACAAAAAAACCACAAAAGCTGAATTTTAATTTTATCTGACCTGTCCTTGAGTAAAATTAAGTACATGTGAAGGAAAAATGGCTTTAAAGAGAGCATTAAGGCAAACTTCCCACAGAGACTAGCCTCAGGTACCCTTCCCTTCTTCCTCAAACTTGGGTATTTTTTAAATCTTTAGAAAAGCATATTTTTTCCCCTACAGCTTCATGAATTTTCCATTTAGCCTTTTTTTAAGCTCTCTTAGCTTTAGCTTTTGGAAAAGTGATGGAACAGGCAATGCAAAGGCATGAGATGATCAGGACAGCTACTGTCTTACAGAACACTCAAGAGGCTGATTAAAGATTAGCCGCCTTCTTACATGGTGGCTGTATTTTGACACTCTCCATCCACTTGCAAATTTTCACAAATGCATGTATAAACTTATGAGCAAACTACTCCAGATCAATTGAATTTAACAAGGATTCAAAAGTCACAAAAAAGGTCAGGCAAACAAACAGAGCAGTTCCAGAAATCCTTGCCTCCTCAATCCATGATAAAAATACTTACAAGACAATCTGATTACATTCTCACTTACCTTTGCTTTCTGAAGGGGTGCCATGCGACAGCACAACACTGCAGAACAGTTTTTGCAAACTTCCATGAACAGTTTTTCATGTTCCCTGAGTGCAAGAGAGAGGCTGGTCCCATCCACAACCAGTCCGTGCTGGATAACATGGTCTTCCTTTATTCTATTCAGGGACAAAAAAGCTGGCTTTGTATTGGTGTGAGGGAAAAATTTAAATTTTGTTATGAACTATGCAGTTGCCCATACAATAAACAAAAGAAGTTTGCATGTTAGACACACTGGTTCTTCAAGTCTGTCATTATATTACTAAATAAATTTTTTAAAAAGGCAACTTCACGTGTTTGGCACATACATCAAAGAGATTGTCATAAAATTTGAAAATAAAAGAAAACCAAGCTCAGATGATCACTTAGATAATGACATCTCAGATATTTTACCTCTTGGCTAGCTGCATCAGTTGTTCTGCGCATGTACTGTCTGACTTGTGTTGCACAAGCTCAAGGATGTTCATGGTTCTATGAAAGTGTCCACATGATAAACTGACACTAACAGCCGTTTCATGCTTATCTCCAGTGAGTACCCACACTTTGATACCAGCCAACCTGAGCGCTTCTATAGTTTCTTGGACCTTCTCCTGCAGTCTAGAAACAAGAAAAAATCTTAAATAACCAATTTACAACACTTAACAAAAAAAGAGCTCACACTGTGACTCCATGTTACTCCTGTAACCTCACTGTCATGATGATTTAAGACTGCATTTCCAATTTTACTTATATTTCTGGAGAATCATAGTCTGGCAGATGACATTCTGTTACCAGTAATAAAATGAAGGCCTTGATAAAACAAAACCTGAACTTCAAATCTGCTAAGTGATCAAATACTTGTGATAAGCATATTTTAATTTAAATTAGGCACCACTGCTGCATTTGAGAAGCTTTAAAACAGTCCACAATTACTATCTACTGTGGTGCATGAAATGCTTCTAAGTGCTCCATCTGTACACTCCAGTGTACAATACACTCTGAGTTACAGAATATCCACTACGCAAGCAGAATGCTTTGCAAAGTACCTATGTATAGGAGTTTTCCCAAAGAATTAGCTGTTACCCTAAATATTTACTGTAATTATTCCATTTCACATACATTAAATCTCTCCTAATGAAGCACACTAAGTCATACTTATTAAGCCAAAATCAGTTGGTACAACATGTTTTGAATGCTCCTCAATCCAGAGAGGTAAACATACTAAACAAGACTAGCACAGAACTTTTGGTTGTGGAAGAGTTTTTTTCATGGCACACATCATATTTCAGTTATAAACTCGCTATGTTTTTCAGTGTAGTTAGCAGAAACTCCATTGCATACTTGTCTTCTACTCCTGTAGCCCCAAGTAATTCAAGATCCCTTTCTATGAAGTTGAATACATCTGCTAATCTTTCTTCCCGTTGTTGTAAGGCAGTCCTGGCCTCATGAAGGCGTTTGCCAATTTCTTGATACTCCTCAGGTGTGAATCTTCTGTAGGCTATGCACAAAGTTCGTAGTCCTTTCTGCGAGAAAATAAAAGACTATATTCAGAGCAGACAAGATTCTGATCTAACAAGAAGGCGTCACCTGCAATTTGTTCATTTCAAGTAACAGAATTTGTACTGGAAGAATTTTCATCCAATCAGTTGGGCAAGCATGTACACTTACCAAAGCAAATTCATCCACATGTATCCTTGTTTTGTCTATTTCTCCACTCTTACTACGAGGAAGAATGGAAGATTCTGCTCCCTTTGTGAATAAAAGCTTCTCCCCTAAAAAGTAAAATAGAACAGAAATTAAGAATACATACTATTTAAGAAGTTCTCAACTGCAGCTTGCGCAACTTCTGATCACTTACCTGAGGGACTCTCTACAATGACACTCATTCGTCTGCGATTTGGATCAAACTCCAAAACATGAAGCAATTTATATCTGTATTTTGTGTTTTAATAGAAGAGGGAAAGGGAAAAAAACATTTTTAGAAATAAATTTCCAAAGACAATGACTTATAAATACAGTCTTACCCCACAGAGCTTTCCCCAAAGTGTCATTTTTATATAGAAATGCTAAAAGTAATGCTACCACTGTTGAGCAACAATGTTATCTGTGTTTCTGAAATTGATTGCTTTTCATCACTTTATATATATTTAATTCCATTCTACAAGAATAAAAGGTTCTTCTACCAATAGGAATAGTTTTCCTGAACACTAGCTTTACATCTGGAGATTACAATCAGCTCCTACCTATTCCTTTATCCTTCTATCATTACTTCAGGTGTAACTTTGAAAACTACATTTTGTTTCTAGCACTTGTAAACAATCTACACAAAGAGGAGCATATGTTCCCTGATAACTGGACTATTTTTTTTATTATATTACCACTAGTTTAGAAACTTAATTTTAGACATTTAAGTTTAAAGTACTGCCAACTAACTGACACAGATCAAATGGATAAAAGGTGTTATGACATATGACAGATACACAGTTATCAATAATATTTCTACTCATTTTAGGAACGTTTAAAATAATTAGATTATGCATACATGAGACTGATTCTGGGAACTTCTAGAGCTGAAAGCACAAACTGTAAGACTTGAATAAACAATCCAGTTTTCCAACTCTACTACAGTCTCAACGTTTGAGGAATGGGCAAAGATACAAACTGTTATAATACACACCTACACAGAGTAACTCACACACAACTCTTGCATCTCAGTTTCAATTGGTGAGGAATAAGATGCAAGCTGTCTTGAAGACATCAAGGGAAAAGCATTAAAAAGAGCATGCTGTGGAAAGGCAAGGTTTTCTTATGAAGAGAGAGAATTAAGAGGAGAACATTATATTAATCTTCACTACTGTTCTGTCCTTCAAAAGAAACAAGGAATAAAAATGAATACCTTTCTGGTTTTCCGAGACTTTTTACTTCCATACTGTCCCCACTAGTTCCAGTAAATACAACTCCAACCCTAAAAAGGCAAAGAAAATAATACATTTAATTTTAACTGTCACTTTAGACATAATGCCTATTGACAAAGGGGGCCAGGGGAGAGGGGGCCAGCGCTCTTATACCCCATTACTGCTCTCTATTTCTAGAGAAGATGAAGAATGCCCACTTTCTACAACATTTAATAGCAACATACTCTGTCCATTATAATTTCTCAAGGATTTCCATAAATATTTTAAATAATCACTTCATAACATGCCTAGGTTTTTGTGTATTTTATTTTTGCATGTTTTCATAGTAAACCGACAGTGCCAGGCCCTGGGCTTTACAATCTTTCTGAGCAAATTTTAAGGTTGCTTTTACTATGAATTGCTTGCCCTAGTAGGTAATTTCTACATTAGATAGTTTTGGCAGTACAACTCACCGGCTTGCGGCTTCAACTAAAGCTTTCTCATCTGGTGAAGAAGCGTAATACTCCAATGGGGATGCTATTCCATTGGCATGCCAGGGACCATCAGCACCATCTGTTTGATCTGCATTGATCTGCACTGTATGACAAAGGCAAACTGCTTTCAAGAAGAGTTCTTCCTCTCTCATCTGTAAGAAAGAAAAAACCTCATCTGTAACATTTACATATGAACCCAGTTTTGAACATATTTAATAAAAGAATATGTTTTTGCTTAAAAATCTGCCAAATATTCCATGTTAAATAATCATATCTCAACATGTTTAATAAATATCATTTGTTCAGTAACACTTAATAGCTTCATGCTTTTCAGAAATTGTGATTTTTTTTAAAAATGCTACTGCTAGAAGAGTATTTCTCTGAAATAAAACACTTTCTACCTAGGATGCCTAATGGGGGGGGGGGGGTGTCTTACCAAACTATGCCTATTTCCATCTGGAGAATCTTCAGAAAACCCCTCTGGAGTTAGTTTACCATTGACCTCTTGGTACTTTACGCCATTAATGGAGCACTCCCGAAACTGCATCTCATTTTCAGTTAATGTACCGGTTTTATCTGTAAACACATACTCTACCTTTTGTAAAAGAAAACAAAAACAGACTTGGAGTTGCATATATTTGTTAGAATTTGAAAAAAAAAACAAAAAAAAAACCCAACTCACACTCTCCACTACACACCTTTTTTGATCATGTAAAAATTTTAATTTCTGCCATCAGGTATTTATACCTTATTTTTAAATTAATCAGAAAACAAAGCACAATCAATAAAAAGTCTGCAGTAATGAATTTTAATATTAAAAAAGAAGTAGAAAACAGGAGAGAAAAAAAAAAAAGAAGAAACAACATATTTTTTTACTCTACCTGTCCCAATTCCTCATTGAGGTCTGAAGTATTTACTTGTGCTCTCTGGTTTGTTTCCTTGTGATAGAGGTCAAGATCCCAGCCAATAAAAAAAGATCCAAGAAATTTCTGCATCTCAACAGTCACATAAAGTGAAATAGGTATGATAAAATTGTAAAGTACCAGAAAAGCAAGAAAATCTGAAATAAATCTCAGAATCTACAAGAGAAAAAGAGAAAATGTAAAGATTACTGCAGTGATTAGGTGAAACACGGTTACTTAGTTATGTTTCAATAAGCATGAAAAATGACAAACTGACAGAGCCAGAGGAGACCAAGTCCCACATACACAGGAGAGAACACACACAGTGACAATGCAGGCATTTCCAGGTTGCCCCAGTAACGCGCCTTCAGACTGATGCAAAAAGACTGCCTTAAGCTATGACTGGATGTTTCAATCCTCAAATTCATTAATTTTTGTCCTTTCTACTGAATCTGTCAGGAGGGCTGCCAATTAATATTAACTGTCATGGTGATTCTGTTTTCAAACAGGTCTCTTGGTCTGAAAAAACCAACACATTCCCCGTTTCATCAAACGGCACAACTCATAGGCTTTTCTAAGGAATCATTAAATGGTGAAGGCAAACAACTGATATTCCATGTTGTCAGAGGAATCTGCAAGTATTCTGTATTGGTTTAGGACAGCAGAGTGACAAGAGGGTTCCTGTCTACTGGCACTCCCCAGTGATGTGGGTGATCCAGGCTACATGTCAAGAAAGAGACTGTGGATTTCAATGGCACAGACCTCTTTTATGCCTCTTCAAATCATTGTGTTTGACACATACATTTCAGGTAAACAGCTATGGAACAGGATAGAAATTTCTCTTTATTAGGTATAACAATTTCAACAAACTGAAATGCAACATTACAGTCTCTTTGCAGCCTCTTTTTCGTTTGCACAACAAACTCAGTATCTAAACTGGACTTTGGGAAGACTCTTGCCAACACTTGAATATCGAGCAAGGAAGGTTAGGGATGAGAAAAACTGGAACATCTCCTCCAACTCTACCAGTTATTGGTAGAGGAGAGCATTTTGAAGAAAGGAAGTAAAAAGTAGTCAACAGTTTGCAAAGCTAAATAATGTCTGTTCTCCCTAATTAGGGAGTGTTGCTACAACTACTTAATAAAAGTCAGTACCAATAATTAAGGTGTCTGACAAAAACCTCAGGAAGTTCTGTGCCTCAAGAGATCTTCCAGACTAAACCAGAAACGATAAATAAACACTGAGAGCAGTAATTCATGTAAGAGAAGATATACTGAGAAGAACTGACAATTACTAAGGTTAGTGAGTTTCTTCAAGCACTGTCTATTAAATAACAATGTGCACAATACAGGACAGATGAACAGAGAAAGCATTTCAGGTAAGCATGTCAGCATATTGAGAAATGCAAAGCAGATTGTGGAAGTAAACAAGGGAGAGAGAAAAACAAAGACATGATAGAAACACAGATGGCTCTGTACGCTCCTGAAGGCAAAGGTAATGGAATGCAAAGACTGAGTAACTCCTCATCCTGATTTTATTCAGAATTGAAAATGCTCCACAGGCTAGTCTAACTTACACCAGCAACTACTTCAAATTAAGAGAAGCCACGAATTTACTCAACTGACCGCTTCAAACAGTTGAAAGCGTGCTAAGTGGGTGCAGGTACTAAGAGTAAGAGTCATTAAACAATTTGAAAACTTTAACATTCATTTAGTACTTTTCAACAGTGACACTTTCAGATAAGTTTAGTTTAGAATACATTGAAAAGGTTTTGATAACTGTAGTGATAACCTGAATTAGTAATTTAAACAAAACACAGCATTGAGATAAACATATTTTTCCAGTCAAACCACAAAAACACTTTGCATGACAAGCTTCTGAGAAAGTCGCATGTTCTACTGAAATGCCAGTAAACTCTTCATTCTCCTTGAATCAAAGACATTCTCAAATTACTTCTTTTTCCTTCCTGAACCACTATGTACTAACCATAAATTTTGCTCTACTTGTGAAGCAGAACAGAACTCTCCTGACTTGGAATTTGGACCTTTTTGCACTTAGTGAGCACATTCAATTCTCAGCTCTCTGGGAGGTGGGGAAGGTGAGGGGGGGGGTGCGGGTGTTAAACATCTGACACCACATCACATGTGGAAACTGGATTTCTAATTTTTCTGTGCTTTGAAAATCTCCTCTACTTCCTATAATCAGCTTCAGCCAGCTCCTGAACTGCTTTGGAAGAAGGCAGACTTGTACAGAAATCAAGAATTAAACAGAACACAGAAAAATACAGAATGCTCTGAACTGCAGACTTAAGGAACTCTTCAAAGTATCCCTCCAATCTCTACAGAAGAGTGAGAAGGCAAGCAGGAGCTTGAGCAAAATAACAGCCTTACAAAATTGTCTGAACAATCTCAACATCACAGAATGTCTAAAATGCCTGAACTGTGAAATCACTGCAATGGAAGGTGCACAAGAACAGGTATCCTCCTCCTCTTTTCCTTTAAGGAATGACAAAAGACACCCAAAAGAACAGTAACTATAGTAAGATCACAGAACATCAGAAATATGTCCTAACAAACCCCAAAATTTTCATAAGGCTTGGTCTTTTCATAAAGGAAGAAAAAAGTCTAACCAGTAACAGAAATAAGATATTTCTACACAAGGGTGAAACTACATAGGACTATCTCAAAAATACTGAAACAACAGCACACAGACTTGCAAGTGGATCATGTGGTAATTACACCTATATCCAAGAATAGAGACATAATAAATATCATATTCAGTATACAGTGGTTGAGTGTTCCTCAGATATGCAACTGGGTAGAACCACATTACCTTACTACTGTTTCTTTCATGCTCTGTTTTTCCATTATACCAAGGCTCATCCCACTTTTCTTCAGCTTGCCATGCATACTTTAAAATAGTGCTCAGAATGGCTTCAAAGAGGAGGATTATTAGATAAATAATCAAAAAGGAATTCATGGACCTACAAAGAGGCAAAAAAAAATGCAACTTCAGTTTATTTTACTTCATCTGTTGACACACTGTGGTTACATGAATTAATTAAAAAACTTATTGTACAATTTTTTTAAAAATGTATCCCATGTTTGATATGTATATAAAGTTTCTATGTGACAAGCAAGCAACAGAAGTGAAAAGAAATACTACATCTGACTAAGATATACTCTACAAACATCAATATGAAGACTAGATTAAGGTGCAAGAATACCCCAGCAGCTGACTTGTGTCACACCTGTTGTCCAAGATTTTGGGGACTGACTTATCCTTCTCTTCTTCCCTGAGTATCTAGCAAGGGTGTGAAGGCAATACAACCAACCACAGTGGAAATCCAAATCTTCTTCAGTTAGAAGAGCACTACCACCTGCATCTGATTATTTAACCCAGGTCATACTATACCAGGACATAGTCAAACTTGCCTCTATATTCCATAATGCTAGCCAGATCACCTTTCCACCCCTTGCTTGGATGACTGAACTTTTCCTGTGCGCCCTACAGGTCTTTTTGTATCTGGTTATAGAAGAATAATCAATCATGTTGCAAATGAATGCCAGGAGGCTATCTCAGATTTTTAGGAACTGGAATAAATGCAATATATCACAACTCCTTTTCCTTTTAAAATAATTCCTTAGGTTCAACATATAAATCTCTATTATTATAACACCTATCCCATAACTACGAGCAAAGATTTTTAAAACTGAGCCTGCAACTTGTGCTAAAAGCAAGATACATTGAAAAACACATCTGGATAGGCTATATCCTTTAGACTAGGTGAAAGAAAGCAATTTTCCATTATATTAAATACTATGATTCAGGACAAAGATTTCTAAGTGATTAAGACTTCACTTCAATCCATCCTCTTTAAAGGCATGATGCAGTTTTACAGTAAAGGGTGCACAGAACAGCAGAGGCTGGGACTGTTGTGAAAACTATCTCTGAGCATCTGGTTCAAGCAGCATTTCACTTATCATTAAATGATCTCCACATCTGAAAAAACAAACCTCCCGAACTAAGTTTTCTGCTTCAGTCCATTTTAAGCTTGGGTATTTCAACTTTGTACACTACTGAAAGAATCAATAAAGGATGAAATACCAAGAAACAGATTTTGTATTTATAGCTTCCCACTGAAGGCAAAGCAATTACGCTCTCTTCCCTTGCCTACAACCCAATGATGAGATCATCAGGGTTTTAAAGTTACCGAGGAAAAACTAAGTTAAAACTCTACAAATAAGAAAGATATTAGAAAATAAACATACTTTTCTACTGCTGACCGTTTCTGAGATTTACTCTTGTAATTTAATGCCATCTTTGTCTCCATACCTGTATACACTGCAACACCTGGGAAGGAAGGGGAGGGGAAAGAGTTATACTTTACTTTCTGCATATATAAAATTTGCAGGATTTTTCATTTTAAAGAGACATAGGATAAAATCAAGACATGAGAGTACTTTTGTGTTTACTTCAGTACAATGGTGAGACAGTATTTTGTAAGTATTTGCAATATTCTGCTACAGTAAAACAGTACTACTGAAGCAATTTTAACACCTACTAAAACGTTGTTCATTATTATGACTGTACTGCTCTTCAATATGTATTTTATGGAAATCAGAATGGTAAATCTCAGGAGAAATTCTTGAACAATGGGTAACAGTAACAACAGTAATTTATCCATTAAAGTTAAGTTATTCCTTTATCAAACCACTTCAAATATTTTTACAGATCAGAGCTGGAACTTTATATCCTTATAGATTCTTCAGCATAATATCATTACTTCATCTATAATCATATGCCCTCAGGTGACAGTCAGCAAGATTATTACAATTTCTTCAGTGCAAGTAGAATTAAACCACAGTTCATCAACATGTTTTAAGAAGAGAATACTCTTTAAATATTTAGATGTCTACAAACCAAATATTTCTTTAGTGTTTTTTAATCTTGCTCCACGAAGTAAGAGACTTTCAGGCCCAAGAGGTCTAAAAAGAAATAGATATATCAGCATTTTAAAATTAGTTGTTCTGTATTCTGTAGGACTGGTGAAATCTAGTTTCCTATGCAAAGTTGTGCTATATCCCCTACGAATTCCCACTGCAACAACTCCAACCCCACCCTCATTTAGGTCCATCTTCAATCCTCTTTCCCTTTTACCATACCTCACCCACACATCTCCAGAGAGCTCTCGGTTTCCTTTCATGTCTCCTTTGGTCACTGCCATACTCTCCCACCACTGTTCGATATCCCATAATTAGTGACTGAGCTAAATATACCAAATGGCTGGTTCAGAGAGACCGGCAAGTTATTTGAGAAGCCAGCAGGCAAAAAACCTGTTGAGCTCACAGAGCAAGAGGAATGGTATTTCAGGTTTGGGTATTTTACCTATCTTACTTCTACCCCTCTGTCAAACTGAAATGATCTAGCAAGTTCAAAAGCTATTCATAGCAGAAAAACAAAGACAAACAACTAGATGGACACAATACCACCACAACAGTGCAAGTTCTGCTTCCTAACACAAGAGTAAAATTTCATGAATGTTTTTTCCTCACATCTATCACACCACAATAATACATTCATTTCATTGGCCAAGTTAACTGTAAACAGCACTGTGAAAATAAAGGTCCAGTTAAAATCAAAGTTCATATAAAGTTAGTGCCATATGTTCTAGTCCAGTGGCTGTATCATCTTTAGAAATTGCCAGCAGGGTTGGTTTGAAATAAAAAAATAATAAAAAGGTGCAATCACTATTTTTGTTAGTGTTTCAAATGAAAGCAGAAACTGAGCAACTGCAGCAGCCAGGTTGACATACTGGGTATAAGCAAAAGAATTAAAGATTATACACCAAGTGCTACACCATACAAGCCCTTGAGTTTGTCTTACTTTTCCATTAGCTGTATCACAAGTAGCCCATGATCACTATTATATGAACAAAGCTCTTATACTTGAAGTTCCTTTGAAAGCATAACCTGGAGTTACTAAAAAAACCCCACCACAACCACAAAACAACCCCCAAACCCACACCCCACCTCCCACAGTTAAACATTTAACTTAAATGTTACTGCAAATGTGACTACAAATGTGACAGTTACCATTCCAAATACAGTGTGCATCAATTATACACACAGATTATGGCAGGTTCTTTAAATTACACATATATATGATAATATTTTTAGGCTAGACTCAAACTTTAATTGAAAAATTGAACTGAAAGGGACTAAATGGCTAAGCATTTAACCTTTTCTTATAAGAAACCTACTGTATATTTCTGGATTCAAGTGGTTTTTGCAGTTTGTAAAACCAGTCTGACAAACCCAAAATACAAAACCTGAATCAGTGTAATACAGACTAGACAAGTTTATCTTTCACAGTCAGAAGATACAGCTCCACCAGTAGTCAGAACTTGCAATTATTTTTCACACTCCCTTTAAACTGTCTCTGTTATATGTTGTCAACTAAATTATTTTGATAGATTATCCCAAAGCTGAACCTGTCAAGCTTGGCAGTAATGAATTCTGAAAAGCTCTAAGTTAAGTAACACATAAAGCAACCTTAGAAAACAGCTGAGTGGGTTTGGGAAGGGGGTGGGTGGGTGGTTTTTTTTGGGGGGGGGTGGCTAAGGCATTGGACTTGGGGCCAAATGATCTGCCTTCTACATTCCCGTATTCCTTGCAAAACCATTGACAAATCATTGATTCACTCTGAACTCCCTGCTACTCCTACTTAAAATTGACAGATGTTTGCCAGCCTTATAGGAGGTGCTCAAAGACCTTCAGTTCTTCAGACTGAAAGCACACATTGAGGTGGAACTTGGAAGGAAAATAATACTGCTTTAATATTTGATTCAGGTAGAAATTTCATGAAAAAAATGTGTAAAGGATAACCTTTTGGACATCAGAAGAGTAAAAGAATTTTAACAGATCTACCTGCTTCTGTGACACATTTATACAACATAACACAGCGCTTCATATTTTGAGAAGAGGTGACCAAGTTTTTTGAAAGCTTGATTATCAACAACTCTCAAGAGAAAACAATTTAATAACTTGCATGCTAAATATTCCTGAAGATCTGACCATTTCTTGTGAGTGATTTTCCTGCCTATTTCAAACCATGACCTCTCTCACTCCTGTTCTTCCTATTTACCCTCCTGTCCTGTTGTGGTGTGGGGAAGTGAATGAGCAGCTGTGTGGATGATTGGCTGCTAGCTGAGGCCAACCCGCTGCAATTAGCAATCTTTTGAGGAAGTCCACATGTAGGTCTGTAAGTGGCTTCACATCTTTATTTTTATATTTTCACATGTTTAGTTAGGTGTATGCTACTTGCTATGACTGCATAGGGAAAGGGTGTGAGCACATGGTTTTATGTGCACACAATTATGTGTTCACTATTACAGATGTAAGCACTTATCTTTACAGTCCAGGTAGTACAGTAGTTTGAAATATATACTAAAAGCTACAAATTAGTAGCAGAGGCTTTGTTAAAACAGACCAATAATTTCTAGGAATTTCAACTGCAAAAACACCTGTTCAGTGCCTCCAATAAACAGATGACAGGGGAAACTGTTGTAGTCTACACTATATGCCACTGGAAAATGTTTAAGAAGATCAATAAATGTTTTAAAATAACAAATAGCAACAAAGTTACCAGCTTATTACCAGTGCCTAAAAATTACCCCCTTCAGAACTGCCAAGCTTCCCAGAACTGCCCAATTAAATCTGAAAAACTGGATAGCGATGAACTTTTCACTAATTTTTTTCTCATCTTCATCTGAAGTATGTAGCTACAATTGAATTGATACTTTCAGTAAAAATACCCCTCTCTTTCATATATTTAACAGTAACTATTTTTTGTGATTTTAACTCCATTAGTTCTAAACATTAATCTTATAAAATTTTACTTACCGTACAATTTCTTCAGTTTGTTGACTTACAGTTATTCTTCCAACAAATCTATGAAAGATGGCCATGTGTTAGAAAAATCTACATAAAGACTAAAAAATGTAAAAAAACTCCTCCATATTTACAGAAAAGTCATTAATGGCTCACAAGTACAAAATAATCAACTTTCATTAACAATCAAACTAAAACAATATGGCAACACTGGCAATAATTTTACAAGAGATATTTAACAACAGAAACATTTATCCTTCAAAAGAACAGTCATTTGAGAAAGCCTATTAGGTTTCACTAATAAAACCACAAAAGTAAGAAATAATTCCTCAACAAATGTAAGTTAGCATATTATCCATCAGAAATAGTAATTTTTCATTTAACAAAGCCAATCTACTGTGCTTTTAAAACGTGACACTTGCGTATTTAGCAAGACCCCAGCCACAACTAGGGACATAAACTTCTATAGTAATTGTACCTTAACTTGATGTTCTCTACAAACTGAACTAAAGATCAAATATTTGAACAGCTGTTCAAACTAAGCATCTTAGTTTTTAAGAATTTAATATTTCTCAACGATCCCAAAGTTTCTGTGATACACTTGGATTTTGAAAACTACTAGTCGATAGCTACCATTTTCCATTACACAATTCAGGAGCCTAGGGCATTGCTTGCTGATGTTAAAAGCTGAAATGAAGTACAGTCAGATACAATGGTTTTAATCTAAATTTCTGCTGCTGAAGAATGGAGTTCAAATCTTCTCTTAAGCACAAGCAAAATAAACATGACCAACACATATCCTTAGAATTAACATAAGCTTACAACAATTTTCTACGGTTTGAGTTAATTCCATTAAAAAATATACTATATAGTACTGAAATCTCCTGGCAGAATCTTATACACTCCTTCTCTCCAACCTGCTTACACTCATAGGCCATTTAATTCTTTAAAAACTGGAAATGAGTTTACTAGTTAGAACATAAATGTACATAAGTGTCATGATTAAAATACAAAAGGTAAATATTATCCTGTAACTTCTGATTTACTACTGACATAATCAAAACTTAACTTGTCACTTGCAACTTTCAGTAAGTATGTATGTATAAACACACTGATTATTATGACCTAAAATTTAAGCAGATATCTGAAGCTATTTTAATCCCAGCAAGACCCATAACATTCCTAATATTAAACACTTCATTTTTATTTAATTTCAAAAATCTCTATTAGTAAAGTGATACCTGTATAGATCCGCTTCTGGCTGCTGACATTCTATAACAGCTACAAGTTTGTCCAGGTTGGCAACAGACTGTAACACTGCTGTTTCTGGGACTGCAACATGTGTCTGTAAAACAGCGTCCATTAAGTTAATCATATAGGACTACCGGGTTGGGGGCGGGTGGGGGTGGTATTTCAACAGGCTGAAATAAAAATAGCATCACAAATTAACTACATTCTATTTCATAGCAGTAACCCAGACCTTAAGATTTGTCTCTCCGTCCAAACTTGCAGTAGTAACATGGCATGAACCGTCAACTCGATCAGATGACAGAAGCACCAGATCTGCAGGAAAAGTCTCATCTTTGGCTACTCTGACAATGTCCCCCACCTAAGGAAGTGAACACAAATGAGAAGTGTACAAACAGAGTTTTAAAAGAGAAGAATTCATTTCAGCATTGTTAACGAATCATGATAAAACAGGCCACAATGATTACTAATAAAACAAGAGCTTTAGCTATGCGATAGACACAATTTTCAATTTGTCCTTAGGCACATACCCGAATGTTTTTAGATCTAGTTTTTACAAGGCCACCACTTCGAACAACATAAACTGGAGCACCATTTACTTCATTGTCTGCTTTATGTCGTAGCCAGTCTTCATAACCCTGTGGAAAACATACGAATTTATTTTTTAAGCAAGAAACCTATAAAGCATTAACAAATATCTTCTAAGCAAACATGCCTGCTGCATAGCCTGAATACAGTTACTAACTTCTCTTGAGTTTCTACAGCTGTTACTCAAGAACCTGGGAAACCTCTTAATTTTCACTTACCTTACACAAATAAGTAAAGGCAAATAAAGTAGCAGAAGTGGTGAAGAAACTTAACAGTCCCATGTTCTGTTAAAACAAACAGGCAGTGACATTTTCTGCTGACGAGATGAACAAGTACTCATTCAATCTTTTATCTATGTGGATTAATATACCACAAAACTGGGAACAGCCACTCCCAGTCTCTCTTATTTTTTTTTTTATTTTTTTTTTTTAAGAGAAGTAACAGACTGAAATTACTTCCTCATGTCACACCATATAGCACTTCTTAGAGTTACTGCCATTGCCTATGCACGAAATCTTAAAAGTTCTTAATTTTGTATGACATGCTGTTCACACATCAGCTCTGTATAGCAAGAGAAAAGGACTGAGAAGGTTTTAGTTCTTTGTGAGTCCTAATGCAACAGTTGACAGCAACTGAGTTTTTAATGGATAAATTAAGCAGTTTTCCTTTACTGGGTATTGGGCACTTCTTTAAGCACCCTTTATCCCATGCACACACACATGCAAACATCCATGAGAGTGAATCCAGGTATATTATTCCCCTCCTATTTTCCTAAACTATCAATACATTGCTTATTTAATCTAACAGCATGACTGTCAATAGCGTGATCTCTGATTCCCAAGTCTAGGTACTGTTTGGAAAGGCCCATGAGCAAGCACAAGAAATGGATCAGCCTATGCAGGAAGTTCAACTGACTCTTACATCCCAGCAAGACTCCTACAACTCATTTGCAGTAAGAGATACATTTCCTAAAATGCTTTTCTGAAGGTATAAAAAATGTGAAAGAGTTAAAATCACTTCCTTGGAAGTTTTTAGACAGAAGAAGGGGGCCCTCTGAAACAGCACGCATAATCCCAACTCATCCTAGAACGTTACAAATATTATATATGAATGTCATAACACAAAGAGTACTAATGCAGATGCAGTTTGGAGAATTCTGCAGTTAACTGGAGTTTGGAGGAAAGTTATATGATGAATTCAGCATGTTAAAAGTATAGTTCTGCAGTTCTACCCTCATGTACCTCCACTGTTACTAGCACAAATGAGTGGGGACAGCACAACTGCATGGGAAGGAGAGGGGGAAGTTTTATATGCCAACTGCTTAAAAATAGATAATTAAGAAGTGTGTAGTAATAGCAGCCACGCAGACAGATACTGGGAAATCAGAATCCTAAAACCCCTAAGTAAGACTCTTTAGGAGTCCTTCCTAACCAGTATGAAAAAGCAAGAGTGAATATCTACAGCTCCTTGTTAAAGGTGAATGACAGAAGAAAACAAGAACTAACATCCAGTAACCTTGGGGCATTTGTCTCATAAGTCTGAACAGCTGAGCAATATGGGCATTTGGCAAAGAACTGAAATTTACCTTCTTTAGAAAGTACAGATTTCAGCGCTTTCTCCATCTGACACCTATTGCCTGCAACACAAGGGTGACACCTCACACCAGGGAATTCTTAAGAGCCAACTTACTGTGGTCAGTTTAAATTCCCCCCAAATTTATCTACTGCGGCATGTTTTGAAAGAGTTCCTTATCCTCACTTGCAAATATTGTAAAAATACTGTTAAAAAGAAAGATGCAATAGGAACACAGGGAATGTTGCTTAATTGCATGAACAGAAACTAAAGATTAAAATCCCTCAATTAAATTATATTCTTAAGTCCTCCTTAAATAACTGCAGCAACATACTTGAGAAAAGGACAAAATGAAAACAGGCCTGCATATTATATTACCAGGTTTTTCATTCTTGCTTTAGGTCTATATTTAATCAAAATCTGCAAACTAGTTGTTTCCAATTTACCTGACAGTCATGCAAACATCTGTCTCCAATGAGCTTGTTTCCTAAATACCTATGAACTTACTGAAACGAACTAAGTTCCCTAAAGTTCCTTAGGAAATACCTTTATTTTGCTGTATTTTGTTTTGGGTTTTTATAACTTTTATTTTTGTTTTATTTTTATTTATTTTATTTTCTAATTCTGGACTCCTCTGAGGACTGCATACACATCTTCACAGGCATAAGGAGGAAAGTGCTCTGGCTAACAAGATAGACAAAATGACACAGCATAAGTTGCATCACTTTGCAGTCCTGTATGTCCTTCTTCTGACCTAGGTGTAATTACATTTCTAGGAAGAAAAAGCTCTATCTCCTTGGCTGAGATTAAAATAAGGCTGAGTTTTGAGGTTGCTAGAGGTGTCACATTAACTGGCCTTCTGGAAGCAGGGGAGAGTTTTTCCACCCAGTGCTAAGCTTCTCAAACCCAGATATGGTTAATGCTTCTATTTTTCCCCTTCATCTTTTGAAAGACTACTAAGTTACAGTTTAACATTTATCCTGATATAACTTTGTACAGAACCAGTGCCCTGCAGCTTTCAAAAGGGGTTTCTTCCCCTAAAATCTACTCCCTATTCCACTTCAGGTTCGAAAGATAATGGGAGCTGGTTTTGAGACCATACTGGGCATCTTCCCCTCTGCTTTCCAACAAAAGATTTATCTTTCTTCCTTGTCTAGGGGCAGCCTGTTGGAAATAGCACATTGAATTGTCTTTACAAGATAACAGCTTGTGAATACTATTTGCCTACTTTGCAGCAGGTAGGATAAACATGAGAGTCCATTAGATCAGTTTAGGTAGTTCCAATAGTCCTTGCAGAGACACCGAGACAATCAGAAAAACTCTTGTTGCTTGGCAAGTCACGAATGATTTGAAACTACTAGAAGGAATGACAGAATGTCTATTCTTTGCAATTGATGGTAAGATACTTATATTTCCCAATATAAGATTGAACAACTGGAAACAAGGTGGTAGTAGACTATTTTGGACAATTTTAGACTTATACAAGTCCAACTTCGTTCTGGAAAAAAAATTCTAATATTTTTAACCAAGTTGCACAATCTCTTTCAGTTCACACAGCTTTAAGGGATGTTTTTCATTGCCTACTTAAGACTGTAGCTCTTGAACATGTGATTTTTTGGGGGGTGGTGATAACAACTGCAATTGAATAGGATTAGGGCACTCTACATATACAAATTGCACAGCAACAAAATGAAATGTTAGTTCAAATATTATTCCAGCATAAAGATCCCCTCTGCCCCAAACACTATTCTATCCCTTGAAAGCTAGAGCTTTTTTATTTTGCCCTATTTCAGAGTGGCTTTGGGTCTTACAGGCACAGAAGACAAATTGAAATGCCAGTTGTAGCTCTGTAACAGTCTCCTGCTTACTTTTCAGTTGCTATGACTGCATCTCTTCCCCAGACAGCACTGTCAAACCCTTTGAAGGGGACAGTTCCTGAAAATTACATCCCTGCAGAAGAGATTGTAGTTTCTATCCACATCACCTCTTTATTTATGTGCTTGTTTCTTTCTCCTCCTGCTTTAAGGGTTTAAAGAAAACAGAAGTGTGTTTTTTTTCTTTCTCTCCCCCCTACCTTTTTTTTTTTTAACCCTCTCCTTCCAGGGGCTCCAGGTCTTAGTAGGATGTAGTATGGTGCTTGAATAACATTTCTATTAAAATTCTATTAAACATACTTAGAAGATTTTTCTTACTTCAAGTGCTATAAAGTACTCCAAAATGTTTTATGCAACCAAAAAAAAGGAAAACAAAACCAGAAGCTTTCTAAACTCAACCTTTTACCTGATACAGGATTACAGCTAATTTTATGCCATGAAACACACTCCTCAGGGCAAAATTTGCTTCTTAACTACTGACAAACATGGATTGCACCACTGCTTCACCTATCCAAGCTCCTTTCTTAGTGTGTCATAGCGGAGGATTGGTTTTAATATGCAGCGAGGTGTGCCAAAGGAATAAGTGAGGAGCTTTCAGAAAAGGTCTTATAAAAAGTGACATGTAATGTTTAGACAAAAATGCTGTCTGACAGTCATTCACTGTCCATTTAAGGGTACCGCAGCGAGTCACTAAGGGCTTGACAACTAACCAAAATGCTCAAGTTCAAGCGTCTAACAAGAAACGTTAAATAAAAAAATCCCTTCTAAAAATGACACCTTTTTAATTTATTTTTAGTATCTAAACATTATCTTGGTCAGACTTTGTTAAGTAACTTTACCTTAGAAAGACTTCATGCTACAAGATTTTTCCCATTTACCTGTTTTATGGCTGTCACAGTTATGACAAAGAATAATGGCAATCCACTGGTAATAGGACTGGTAGGGGTATCTATCATGAGCTGGAAGAGAAGAAAATATGAAAGTTAGCCCAAATTATATTTGTACCTTCCAAAAAACCCAATGAAGCAAGATGACAACTAGTTTCCAAACTCCTCATTATAACCTGTGAGTATTTTTACTGCACTTTCTGCAGTATTTCTGGAGCAGAACTCCATTCCTGACACCTAAATAATACATGTCAATAATGATGCAAACAAAGGTTCTAGGGCATAGAACAGACTTAATCACAATTGTAATGCATGTGCCAACTTTAAGAGTCCTTAGTAAAAGGAAGCTATGTTTTCATCCTACAAAGATGAATTCAAAAGTATATTACAAAGGAAAGAAATCTGCATTTCGTGAAGCTCTTTCAATACTCTATACAATCTACTGCTTAATAGCAATGTAGAGTATAATAACCTCCACTTCAGAAGTGAAAATAAAGTTAAAAATAGTAATTTCCAACAGTTTAAACAGTCCACTTTCTTAGACTGCTCCTTTCTGGTTCCCCCAAGTTAACATGCAGTTTTTACAATTGGTGCTATTATTGCTGGCATGCCAAAAGTGCAGTGTATACACTAAAATTCTGTATGTGAGGGGGGTATTAGTGGTTCTCCTCTGCTGCAGGAAAAAACCAACACGGTCAAGTGCTGTAAAGAAAATATGCACAAGAACTATTCAAAACCACAGACACTGATTTGATCCACTTTACCTGAGACTTATGGCATTGCTTTGGGAACCATTAAAGAAGAAAAAAAAATAAATATAATCATACATGAAGTTTACTCTGTTAAGAGCCAAGAACCTCATACAGAAAATAGATTATGCCACCTTACAACACATGCATGAGCTTTTTTTTTTTTCCCCCCACCAAAACACAGACAATTTATAGAATACAACAAACATTAGATCTAGCCTGCAATACTGTCTGCTCTTCAACTAGCACTGCAATTTCAGGTTGGCAGCAAGTTGTCCAAGAAAACCCATGCCAAAATCATCCGATTTTTGGCTGGATAGGGTTCATCATGACATTTCTGCCATCTACACTCTCTCCTTCTTTCTCAAGAGAGGGTCATATGTGAAAATGGAGCAAGTTTTGTGCTGGTGGAATTGTCATGGCAGCCTGCTCCTTTTGCTTCTTTCACCAGAACACCATGGCCCTTTGCCTGCTACGCAGCTGGACATGCACTCATCACACAACTGGCATGAAGCCTCATGCGAACAAAATGCAGTCTGTCACCATGTTTCTGGCATGCATATGTGTGGTGAACAAAGTGGACTGGATTGTGCTGCATGTTTAAATCACACAATGAGAGCTTGCCCCAGCTCTGTCATCCCCAGTGGAATAGGGTGGTAATGACAGACACTGCATCTTGGTCAAATGAGATTCATAGGACAGAGAAGATACCATGGTGATCAACTTTTAAAGGCACCTTTGCCTTATAAAGAGAAAAAAATATTAGATATTAATGAACTCCCAAATGGGATTTGAATAAAACCAGAATTCCATTCTAACAAATGAACAAAAATGACTGCAGCTTTTCTCTTGTTCGGTTTCCAAGAATACAGACATATAGACAAGACATTTCCCATACAAATTAGGGCATCCACTTGTGTCACAAACTGGGAGAAGAACAGAATTACATTCTGAACAGAAGTTCTGCCTTTAGATCCATATTTGTTCATGGACACCTCATTTAGATACTACTGAAGTCTAACAGTTTGAAAGGAACGTGACTCAAAATTGAACTAAAAAGGTAGATTTGCAGTAAAAAGAAAGAAAAGCTTTAAAAACGCAACACCGTCTGTGGTTACTTTAAGTAACATTTATGTTCCATCTCCAGCATGCCCCCATCTTCCTTATGATACAATATGTTAAACAGCATGAAACATCATAACAGGAATGACAAAGACAATATCATTACCTAGGAAGATGGGATGGGCAACACATTCTGTTAGACTAAGTTAGAACCGTATGACTTTAGTAACTCCCAACACAGGAATTTTCAGCCTATTAGAAAGCTCATTCTTTCTAAATGTGAAAGAACAAGAGTAAGGGACACAGGAGGCAATGGATTAAAAATTGTGGAACTGGCCCTGCTACTGACATTTTGCATAATCACAGACAAATCTTATGAACTCTTCAGTATTCCTGATTTTTGCCCAATGAGGCACCATCTTTCTCAGATGCATACCGCAAGTGTTGGTTAATCACTGTGGAGGGCTGTATGTGCTCAATGCATGCTATTTTGTAACAAAAGAAAAGTTTCTGTACCCCAAAAATCTTGTCTCTTAGATATCGAATGGTCTTTCAAAAGTTACTCTCTTTCCTTACAACTTTTCTCCCACTTACTCTTCATCTACTAAGTCTGCAATGGCTCAAGAGAATTCAAGTACTAGTACAGAGTTGGAGGTGCAAACATCACAGAAAATTTACAGACTGTTATAATGTACTTGTGGATGTTCTTAATTAGAAGAAATATACTCTGCTACAAAAGCCACAGTAATATTTCTGACCTATACTGTATCAACAACAGCACTAACTGATGTCTTCAAAACTCAAAAACTGTCAATCCTAGCTGTAAATCTTCATGTGTTCATTTTATCCGAACAAATTGAATTTGAGGATCTTAGAAGTGTGTGACAATAGTGTGTTGATTTACAAAAGCAAGATTCCACCTACAATGAGTATATACACTAATCTATGCTCAGCTCAAGAGCAAGCATACTGCCCAATTTGATGCAAGTGAACTTGAACCTCTGCATTTCTGCACACTAATGTCCCAGAAGCATTTAAAAATGCACAGCATAAAACTCCTCGTTTATTCAAACACCACCAAAATCCACAAAAATCAAAAAAAGCGCATTTGAACAGATTTAAGATTGTATTTTGAGGCAGACAATTGAGTCTCTGTGCTGAAAGTGCAATGGACTTTGAAGCTGCACGCTTAAATATATTAGCATTCATGAAGATAAAACTTAAAGAGAGTACTTAAATTTGGACATACTTTTCTAAAAGATTTTTTTCCTAGAGAATCTGGAAATATGTTGTTTTTATAGACAGAATATGCAAGTAGAGAAGTCAAATTCAGAATGAAAATCAGTGGCAGAATTTACAACATAAATTGCAATTCCCTGAGTAGTATTCAACTTACCTGAACCAAAAATATAATCAGAAAATAAAAGTTGGCTACTCTTCTGAACTGCTCAAATAAGTTTTTTGGAACAAAATTCCACACTGTATACTGAAGGGAAAAAAGGGAGAGAGAGAGAATAACAGTTTTGACATACTGAACAATTTCTCAGTGAAACTCTCTTAACCTACATCTTTCTATTTTCCATCTCCCCGCCCCTAAACCTTCTTGCCCTACTCCCACACAGAACTGCTGTAGCCAATTTCCACACACCCCCACACACCCCCCCAAGTACAGCTAGCAGGGAAGCAGGAGTAGCAGCTGCACTGCCTTTACAGTCAAAGTTTTAAATGTTCTCGTACCAACTGGGATAGGAGCAGCTGGAGTCATCTGGCTGCTTGTATCCTGGGTAGCAGAGAAGAAATTAATTCTTGCAGCTGTAACTTTCTCTCTTACACTAGAGCAACAAGACACATCCCCACCATCAGTTCTATTGATTCCAGTCCAAGGTCACACTAGGAGGGAATCTGCAATTGCAGTCCATTGCTGATACATTTTATGCAGAGTACTATCTTACACTTTGGCTATTTTATAAATCCTCACAACCAGCTTCATCCTTCCTTTTAAGCAGTTCTGTGCATCACATCCAGACACGGGCAACACTGCTGTAACATCTACTTTTCTTCAGAAATTCTGACCAACATGCTTAATTGTTCTGTACTTAGTCAGGTTCTGAGGAAAGAGGGATGAGAGCAGGAGAAAAACTACATAGGAAACAACCTATCTTTTTCCTCAAAAAAGTTTAAAGCTTGTTTCATTTTGAATATTGTATATGCACCATTAGACACAATACACACATGCACATTTGCTACACAACTTCTTAAGTAACATATCAAGTGGTTTTCCCATGACAAATTGATTCCTTACCTTGGATGATATGATTCTGTTGTCCGCAAACTTCTGAGGAACATAATGGCCATGCTGGGGAAAACGATTTGCTATATAAATAGTTCTTGTATCGCTTTGATGCGGTGGGTCAAAACCCTAAAACACAAAATAAATAAAAAAAGATGATCCAGAAAGACTATTTTATTAACTGTAGTTCTGTAAAACTTATCTCTGTGCTGAAAAATGATATCCAGGTATCAAGTAGCAGTTTTAGAATGGGAAACAAAACTAATGTGTAAATTTAAGTCTGCTGTGTCCAGAGAATTTTCAAAAATTGGGAAAAAAATAATAATCTCAATTTTGAGGTTGTGTACTCATTCTGGAAAATGAATGAAAAAATCCTAAGTCTCAAAAAGGATAGAGAATACCTGCTATCATGCAAACTTGAAGCCCTATGAAACTTAAAAAAGAAGAAACAGAAATGGAGATGAAACATACATATATTACAGAACCTCACAGTCGAGATCATGATAACTCTAATAAAACAGATTATGAGAAAAGGTCAAAACAAACAAGTCACAATAGTATGCTACGATAACTGGATTTTGAAAAGATTCTCACCAGCTTAAAAACAAAAGTATAGCATCCGACTAGACAACACTATTTTTCCAAGTGAGTTCTATCCCCGAGAACTAATATTTTGTCTAACGTCAAATGTGATTTCCTGACATTACCACCAATTCACACATGAGGGGTAGCAACACTGAAAGCAAACTCATTAAAAAGAAAGATACTCAGAAGTACTTATCAACAGTTCCCTGCCAAAACAGATCTGAGTGAGGTCCCTTGGAACCAAAGCCCTGTTTCAGGTCTAAAGGTCAGTATTTTCATCAACTGTCTCTCTGCAAGGGGAAGGGGAACACAGATGTTAAATTTGCAGGTGATACCACCTCAGGACTGCAAGAACACCAAATGACAAGAAAAGATTCAAAATCATCTTGACCAACCAGATGCATGGAAGCCTGAAAGATACAGCTCTTAGACACAATTAACTGCATCTACAAAAAGAGAACGAAAGCCCATACAGGAGTTCTGTAGAAAAAGATCAAAAGGCTATAGCTGATCACAGGCTGAATGTGAGTCAGTAACGCCATGCCACCGAGGAAAATGCCTTCAGTACTAAGGAGGCTGGAAGAGGAGTGGGAGGCACAGTTGAAGCACTGTGAACCAACTGGACAGCATCCAGAGGAGTGGAACGTGAGTGTCATGCTTTTAGGCCCAGCCAGCAATAAAGCACCATGAGGCCGCTCACTCACTCCTCACCCACCATGCGATGGGGAGGAGAAAATATAATGAAAAGCTCGTGGGTCAAGACAAGGGCAGGGAGAGATCACTCACCAATTATGGTCACAGGCAAAGAAAGACAGACTCAACTTGGGGGGAAAAAAAAAACCCAGAACCAATTTAATTTGTTACCAATCAAATCAAAACAGGATAATGAGAAGTAAAACCAAATCTTAAAACACCTTCCCCGCACACCTTCTTTCTTCCTGGGCTCAACTTCACTCCCGATTTTCTCTACCTCCTCCCGCTAGCAGCACATGGGGACAGGGAATGGGGGTTGCAGTCAGTTCATCTACACATTGTCTCTGCTGCTCCTTCCTCCTCACAGGGAGGACTCCTCACACTCTTCCTCTGCTCCAGCATAGGGTCCCTCCCACAGGAGACAGTCCTCTACGAACTTCTCCAGCGTAGGTCCTTCCCACGGGCTGCAGTTCTTCACGACCTGCTCCAGCATGGGTCCTTTCTGCAGGCTGCAGTCCTTCAGGAGCAGACCGCTCCAGCACAGGCTTTCCCATGGAGTCATGGCCTTCTTCGGGGGCATCCGACTGCTCTGGCGTGGGCTCCTCCCTGGGCTGCAGGTGGGCATCTGCTAGCCCGCTCCCCTCCATGTGCTGCAGGAGGACAGCCTGCCGTCTCACCACGGGCTGCAGGGGCATCCCCTCCTCCGGCACACCTCCTCCCCTCCTTCCTCGCTGACCTTGGCTTCTGTGTAGGGGTTTCTCTCACATTCCGATCCCGCTACCCGCTGCAGGTTCCCCTTCTTAAACATGTTATCCCAGAGGCGCTACCACCGTCAGGGATTGAATCGGCCTTGGCCGCAGCAGGTCCAACGTGGAGCCAGGGAAGCTTCTAGCAGCTTCTCATAGGAGCCACCCCTGTAGCCCCCTCCCCCACTACCAAAACCCCGCCACGCAAACCCAAAACAATTAGACACAAGAGATCCTGAAAACATGACATATAACACAAGGCTGAACAATATAAAAAGCAAAGAGCAGAGAAATTAGAGTAATTTAGCCTAGGGGAGAGGAAACTTGGGATATACTAGCACATCTTCTGACATGTAAGACTGTTCCACCAAGAAAAGGGGTAATCTGAAGGACTATGAACAACAGAAGTCCGCTTAAGTTGCAGCTAGGAAAATTTAGTTTGGATATTGGAAAAACAAACAAAAATTCCTTTCTTATGGAACGGAATAATTAAAAACCAAAATAAGTCATATGGGAAGGTTGCAATGTCTCTGTAAGGCAAGGGCTTATATCTAGGTCATTCAAGTCTATCTTTAATTGAGCCTTTCCTGGGGCTACATGACTCACCAGAACCCTTCCTAGCTGTAACATTCTGACCTGGAGAAGCAGGTGATGGCAAAACAAAACATGCAAGACAGTAAAACAGTAATAATTCAGATAACAGGCCAAGAAAATTACTAAAATAAAAATGAAAAAGCTTTAAGACATGGAACAAACTAATGAAATTAGATTTGGAACTGTTAAGTTGTTCCATAGGGAATCAATGATTGTCCAGCAAGTTGCGAATTTCGGCATGAGCGTCACACATTCCTAATCTTTGAACCAACTTTGCACCATATACATGGTCTCCTTGTTCTTTGATGCCAAGTGGAAGGACAAACAGTGAAACAGCTACAAAGGGCATTACCAATTCCACTGCTGGAGGTGAGGAAACTGCCATTGCAGTTGGGTTGCTCCACTAGTGAAACCAGGCTCAGACTTTGATTCTCGTCAAATAGAAACTGATACTTCACAGACCTCCAACAGCAGATACCTCTGTACCAGTTAACTGCAGAGGATGATGAACAGTGAGCACAATGACCTACATAAAAAATGGCTGGTATAACCAATTGAGAATTTTCTTTAACCCATGAATATCTTTAACACAGGGCATTAGGTATGTTCACATTCAGGATGGCATCATTTTAAAGTAAAGGAATAATTTAAAAAATCCTCTCAAACATACAAATTTTTGTATTTGCCATCATTACTACAGACACATTATGCTTCAGAAAGAAAGAGGTCCAGAAGAAAGAAAGGAGAAAGAAAGGAAGGGGGATTTTTCAAAGAGATTTGACGGAGAGTAAACTTTAGATGACAAGCAGTGGAAGGCTGCTCTAGTCACATGCTCCAGTGTGAAAGTTTGTTTAAAGATAAGAGTGGAGCAGGGAGACAAAAAGTAGATAGGGGAAACGATGGGAAAAAATACATAGGATGCCAAAAGCAAAAAGAAAGGAACTTTACAAGTTCAAGAAAAGAAATACAAGCATGAAAGTAAGATGAAAAAAATGTACCTGTTAAACAATGACAGAAAATTTTAAAAGAGAACAACATTTGTAGCAGAAGCATTTTGGATATCTGACATCAGTGACACATAATTTCTAAATCAATCCAGAAGATGCCACAATAAAAGTGTTTTGCAAGCAAAAAAAAATAAGTGCTTAATTAGTAAGACTAGGTACACACCTCTTCCATCTCAGAAAATGTCTGGCACTCACAAAATGCCAGACATCCTCACTTTGGAAAGTCATGTTCTACAGCCTGAAAAAATTCCACTCTAAACCAAACAGACGTAAAGCAAGGAAAAAAACAGAGAAAGCAAAGAAAGCGACTGGCAGTCTTCTGATGGTGATAAATGCTAATCTCCAAGCCACTCGCTGAAAGTTATTACAAGGTAAACGAAAAATTTCAGAGTGACTAGGGTATTACTGCATTTTTTCCGAAGTATTTTTATGCCCTTTTTAGGCCACTCTCTGAGCACCTGAAAGTTGATGAACTTAATAACATTTTTCTTATGAAGAGCAAAGGCCTCCATGCAACTCAAGACTAACTGCACAAGCACTTCTATCAGAGGAGAGTACCTCTGCTGAAGAAGACTCAACCGATTAAAAGTGAGGAATCTATTTTCCAAATCAGAATCTCAGACCATACAAGTTTACAGGTGCAGTTGTGCAGCTAAAACAGGTTAAAATTGCAGTCTACACAAATTTAACTCTGTTTTGTTGAAATTTACCACGGAGAAAGTGCAGAAGCTGTGCAGTCAGCAGATCTATGGAGATGTCAATGAACAAGCAAGGCAGGCTGGGGACAAGAACCCCTTCAGTTGTCAGAGCTATGGTTGGAAAAGGACACATCCTTGACAACCTTAGTGACTTGCTGTAGTCACAGCAGGAAATAAGTTTCACAGATGGGAACAGAACCCAGATTTCCTAAGTTTCATATCTGTAACTATGAAAGATCATTTAGAAGTACCCAACAACCCTGTCATCACAGAATTAGTTGGTGAGACTGCAACCAAGCAGCTCTCCAGAGACATTTTAATTACACATCTCCCCAAGGAAAATTCTGCACAGACGTTGAACTTAATTGTTCAAGAATTGAAATGCCTTTAACTTTTCTGTAACTATGGGGCTGGTCACAGATCCTGCTCGTGATACAAAACTGATTTGTAGTCCAGATTTCTGCACAGCAAAGGGACTTTGCATAGCATCTACACACAAGCCAGCAAAGAGGTGCAGAAAGCACCCAGTTTCCTAATTTAACTTATTAGACAGTTTTTTCTCTTTCTAATGTCATTATCAAACTCAGCTGCAAAACTAGGGTAACATGCCCTTGTTAAAAGATTTCTGCAGCTAAATAGCATAAGCAGAGTATCCCTAAATTAAATTTTGAGTCTTGCAAAAAGATTTAGTTATCACCAATACCTTTCAATATAAGTTAGTTTTCCTGCAGTTATCTAGTGCAGTGATTTCTACCTAAGTGCATAGATCATTGACTTCGTAACAAATAAAGCTGAGTTTATTACAAAATCTGATATTTAAGGCTTCTTAATCAGGTGTATTACATGAATCAGCTGTAAATAAAATAAAATTTGACCATAAGATAAAGTGACTAAAAAAAAACCACCCACCCTGATCTTTTTCCCCCTTCATGCTGCAAATTAAATCTAAATTTATTGGCTAAAGTTCAGCTGATTTATCAACATAAACCAGGAATTATCTACCCCTGGAATACAGCTCTCATATTTAATCTTTGATACATATCTCCCCAATAGAAATTTTGCACACAGAAAAACTTGATGTTTTTGAAAATAGTCTAAACGAATGTCATTTACATACAACACACAGATACTTGAGTCAAGCTGATTTATAAAGCACAAACCAAAATAACTTCGGGGGGGGGGGGGGGGCAGGAGAAAAATGATTCGTAGTTTTCCTTTTTTATAAGTTTGTAATGACTCTAACCAAAGTCATTTTTACTAAACAGCTTCAGCAGTGATTTTGTTACTGTTCTGAAAGTTAGACAAAGACATCCTCTGTGTCATAATTAGGCTCCTTTAAAAGAGCATTAAAAAAACATATACTGGGGAACTGGGGAGAAATTTCTGACTGCGATTTTATGCTATTTCTTTCATGGAAGAAATAGGCTTCAACAGCAACCTCTCCTCCAAATAACTCCCTAAAACAATTGCATGGTCATGCCAATAGCCTGGTGATATAACAAAAGGGTTCACTGTGGAAGAAGTGTTTTATATAGCTGTTGAGGAAGCATTATTAGAATAAACAACAAAATAGGCAACTGGAGAAACAGGCAGAGTAATAAAATGAGAAGCAGCACTATGAAAAAGAACTGTGCAAAGGATGAGACTGCCCTCCCAACACCTGCAAGCGTAAACAAAGAAAAGAAAAAATGCCTTCTCAGTCAACTTGTTGATATAATATAACCTATCTACTGCAGAGTCTTATTTCTTCAATACCACTATTAACTTATGGCAGCACACACGTACGCTCTCCCCACACACACACTCTACAGCAGCGTCAAGTGAGACAGCAGAAATCCGCAAATCTTTCAGCTAGGATTAGTGACATGAGACCAGCACACAACAAATCAATTGCTGTTTCAAGCTTTGCAATACATGCATCAATAATTACAAATCACATGACAAGCAATTTTTGCTTTTGATTTGCATAAAGCTAGTATCTTTTAACATGATCGACTAGTGTTTCTTATTCATCACCCACAGCTTTTACAGGAAAAAAAAAAAAGAATTATATTTGCTAAAAGAATTTCTGCTATGTGACCAGTTTTCAGTGAAAGGGGTTTGAAAGAAGGAAGTCTCAATTAAAGCCTCTTCTTCCTTTCAAAAACCATACTGAACACTGCTAAGGGAAGTAGTAGTTCCCCAAAAAGCCTTTTGGACACCACATTCTAATAAAAACCCCCTAATAAACAGAAGAAAACTCGATCTCAGGAATCCTTCTTCCTAGGGAGGCGACTGACTGACTGTGGCCACAGAAACAGAATACCACACTTCCTGGCAGATAGCCCAAAAGCCTGCTATTACACTGCTGCCAAGATGTATTTTGATTAAAGGTGTTTTGAGGAAATGGATTTTCTTGCTTTGGATTTTTTTCTGAATATACATGGAATACTTTTCCCCTTGTCAGATAAGATGATCTAGTCACAATCCATGCACATTTTCAGAAGTCTGTGTAAATTTGTACTCAAAACAGTCAGCCAGTAATTCTTTCAGTCACATAACTGGGCAGTAGTCAAACTGAATTTGTCGTATCAAAGGTTAGTGTGAAGGAAGAAACAGCCTCTCACAGCAATTTTAAACACTGCTCTAACAACTAAAGTACTGAATCAACTGAAGCACCCTGAGGTTTACATAGTGCCATGCAGTTTGTTCCTCCTCTTTTGAATATCACTGCAGTAAAGAAATAAAACAGTATCACAAGTCATGCACTATTCATGCAACTTCCTCTTCCTGCTTACTGCACCCAGTCATTTAAAGTATCTGATAACAAATCACGTTGTAACCTCCTAAAAGACCTATAAGCAGTCTAGATTATTTTGTGAAAATAAACACTCTAAGAAACAAGGCCTGAGAAATCATGAAGCAATAATCCTTCCTTTCACAAAGTTAAAAAAATGCCGAGTACTGTATTTAGAAAAGTCATAGTGATGCTTGGAACAAAGTCATGGTTACATACAGCTCAAGTTGTTCTTATTTTACCTTATTTTGTCAAAATGTCCACAAAAATATCTTGGAAAAATCCCTACTTAAAATTTTAAAAACTACATATCTTCTCTTTATTTATCTACAAAAGTAACAAGCAAGCTAAACTGGCCTCATTCACTGCTAGCATACTTCTCCATGCCAGTTTCTCTACCCAGATGACTGATGCCAAACATACTGGTCTTGTAACATCAATAAAAACAGAGAAGGAAAAGCGAACTGAGCAGGCAAGTTAGGCTTTCTAATACACCACTCTCAAAGACTTATGACATGTCCAGTTTCCACTACTAGCGAAGAATTTTAATAGAGATTTAGGTACACTGCTTAATTTAGAAATAGCCCAACTTTGCATCAATTAAGGAACCGGCTTTCTTATCCTCTCCTACAATCCAAATCACAGTATTTACAAAGCATAATCCATTTTGGACTTCACATGATAAAACAAACCTAACGCTTTATAACAGCTACTCTTTTGTGACTGTCTTCAACAGAATTTTTTCTACAGGATTATTAGAATTCTTATCCTCTTCATTCAATGTATTTAATTAACCAAATGTCTATAATACATTCCTCATTTGTTGCTTTATTTTAGGATGCTCTCTTTCATACTCAGACACACAGATTATGAAAATTATCAATAATGAACAGATCCAGTGATATTTTTGCTCAGATGCTTTTTGACAGAAAACAGACTTTACAATAAATGTGTCTTCAACTCTAATAAAGCAAGCAATTTAGTTAACATTCAAATTCTAAGAAACAAGCCTCAATCTCAGAGAAATGGCTAGTGGCTCCCAAACTACTCTGCGAGGCCATTGTCCTGGTTAAACCACGACAGACATTCAGTGCTCTCTAAATTTTTTCCTTAAAAAAAAATGCATTATGATAAAGTCCAAGAGGTCTAAGAGAAGTTGAGGCTTGACAGTATTTGTGGTCCAAAATGTTTGGTCTTCTGCCACGATTCCCAAGGCAGCCCATCGCTTCAAACAAGTGGGAATGAAGATGCCTTTGAAGTTCCAACTACACAGTTTTAATTTCAGAACTAACAGTTTTCCTCTGTGGGCTCCAGCAATTAGTTATCCTTATCTGCAGTATCATCTCCCTCCCAAACAGAGAGTAGGCAAGATTTTCAAAGCCGAAGGATGACTTTAGACACCCATTAGGAGGCAACTATAGGGCATTGTATTTTATGAAATAAGAATTGAGATCTCAAAAATCAATAACCACTTTTAAGAATGCTGCTCAAAGTATATGAAGTACTTCGAACATGGCAAGTGCTACAATTCTTCAATAATCACACAGAAATAGCAGTTACTGAACAAAATCATGCTAAGAAATGCAGAATCAGTACCGCAAATGAAACATTCAACACACAAATCCTTCATATACCTTGAATAACCATAGTATCTAAAAAAAAAATTTTTTTAAATCTAATTTTATCCTTTCTGCACAGTCCCTGGTTTCATTTACGTCATTTTATAGCAGAAACATTTTTCTTTGATTTTCAATATTAAATAAGGCATTCAAACCTGTGACAAGTTATGAACTATCACTTAAAATTAGAAAGCAGTTCCAATTTTGTAGCTAGCAATTTCACCATATACAAAAATTACATTTGTCAAGTCCATGACAGGATATGAGATACGTAAGAATCATACATTCCTTCACACGCTTGCATACTATGTGCATTATTATCTTAAAATTAAATGCTCTTTACCCGCTGATTTGAAGAGTCATTTATAAAACTATTTTACACAAGCATGAAGGGCTCCTGTTCTGGGCTACTCATATGACCATTATCCCATATGAATAATGAAACCCACCATTTTCAATATTGAGATTGGTTCTCGTAGGCAATAGCTACTTATGTCGACCAGCTCCTGCACTGCAAGTCTAATTCACATTTTCCTTCAGTATGAAAAAAAAAACCAAAACACTTTTCAAAAAATTCTTCCCCCCAAACCACCTCTAAATAATAAATGTTAGAGCTTTTTCAAAATGTGTGCCAAAATTACACTGACAATTTCTCTAACAGTTGTTGCTCAACGAATGTCACAGGAAGAGAGTTCAGTTCATAGCTAGAACTGTCTGGCTCTTCCTTTTTAATGTGCTTAGATAAAGCCTGCTCTGTAAAAATTAATGTTACAGTTTTGAGTCTACTCCATTCACCAAATATCACTTTAAGTTTTAATTCCATTTCAAACATGATTTATGACCTAAGTAACAGTTTAATGTCCTGCTTTCAGACATGTCTACAAACTAGTTTATCCTTAAAGCTTGCTAAATCTTAAGCTTCCTTTCTATTTTGTTGCAATTCTTTTTCCAAACAGATATGTAAATATCCACAAAAATTAGCACAGCCACCCATAAACCTAGCACAAAAATATGCAAAGAGGATAGTAAGGGTAACAACATGTAACAAAATATACTTTTCATATAAAAGTTCTTTCCCTTGTAAAACATTTCAGGATGAAAACAATCAGCTTGCCTTTTGTCCACATCATTATCTCTCCTTCCCATTTACAGAAAAGTTCTCCTTTCCCATGCTTATTTTTACTCAAAGTAAACAAGGAGAAAAAAATCCTCTTAAGTCACAGCATGTGGGAGGTCAAGGAATTGTAGGGTTTTGTTTTTTTAAATCACAGTGTAGCTGTCAGTCCTACTTTCTATCTTTTCTACCAAGGTCTGTACTATTGCTCAGTGTTTGTTCTCAACAGCAGTTGAAAAGAGGTTTGTATTAAAAAAAAAAACAGACACCCCCCCCCTCTAGCTGCAAATATGTCACCTATGTTTTGCTGGAAGATATGACCTTGCGTTTACAGAGGCACTTTATCAGATCTATTTTGCTGCAGTTCTTACTTGCTGGCTTACAAACAGATTTGGTGCTAAAAATTAAAGGAATCTTTTTTTAGAGGTATACTGTAGATACTTTTTTTTCCCGGTGAAATACTTACAAAAAACAGTCATAACTACTGAGAACACCACAATACAATGAAGAAAAACAGATGGCAGGTCACTACTGAAAGGCACAAGTCATGATGCTTTTAATGAAATTTGAACACATTATTATATTTTTCTTTTATAACTCCTATATCTCCACCCCAGAAGAAAGCAAACAAAAGTTTTAATTAATTCAGCCAACCCATCCGAAACTAGAAAAAGCAATACCAACAATATCCAAACCACATGTTGAATGTTATTAAATTCAGCACATATTTACTCACCTTAGATTATTAATTTTATCTTCTGGTGAGGGTTCAGAGGCAAGCTCTTGGCAATAAACAGAGGCATCTACCCTGACCATCCCCCCATTATCGCCTACTGACCAGAACACAAAAAGCTTTTGCTCTTTGTCAACAAAATAATACTTTTCTCCCTCAGTCACATATAAACAGACAGTAGCTATTAAGGGAGCAGGATCCTGTTAGCGCAGGAATATCGTAACAGTCAATTAAATGGTCATATTATTGTGTGACAAGTGGAAGTTTGGCACAATAAAAATTTGCTGCTTAAAAGGCTCATGGCTGGGGGGGGTGAAAAAAAAAGGATGGGACAATATACAGGTCAAACATCCATGTCTCATAGCAAGACAGCACATCAGACAACCCTGATCATACCATTTTTAAAATGGTCTTTGAAAAAAACAGTGTCAAGACTGGTTTGATTAGGTTTTGGTAGGCAATTTTTAAATTTAGAGTTTGATTTTTATGAGATAAGATTTAAAAATTACACACAGGACACAACGGATGTCTCCGTTTGGAACAGACAGCTGGCTGAAGACAGGGCCAGGTTCTGCACACTTTGGAACACACTGTGCTGCAAATATATTAGCCTTCAGCAGTTGCAGAATATAAAAAGAAAATAAGGTTAAAAGAGCCGAACATAATGGGAGGACTAGTCCAGCAGATCACAGAATACCTCTAGCAAAAGAAAAGGGCCATATTTTCTCCTGTGTGAAGTTACATGAGGGGAGTCATTAACCCCCAGTTCTCAAACGACTCTAACCAAAGCAGTGCAACCTTTGGGCTATTCTAATATGCATCTCGGTGACAGTACAGAAGGTACAGACTGGGCAGTCTGAACCAGAGGAACTCTTTTGAGCAAATATGCATTTGCTAGTGTGCAATAACAAACACCCACTTAATTTTAGCCAAATAGGGGAACAGGCGTCAATTACAAGTAAGAGAAAAGGGGGAAATTGTGCTCCAGAAAAGCAACGTGATTTCAGAAGCTAGGATTCTCAGTCATTGGATTAGTTCAAAGGACTTTCAGCATTCAAAAAATACAGGGAATTCTTTGGCCAAAAAAAGAAGTAAATGCAGTGGTTCAATTCTATAAAATGATTAAGTGAAAATAATACACACGTCAGTGCAAACAATGAGATCAAATGCTGTCCACCTTGTTTAGAATGCCAATAACTGCAAGTTATCACAGAATACCATCTGTCCTCTCAGAACATCTTAACAGATACCAACACCTGGAAGGAAAGGGAAGAACATCCCAAACACACAGTCCTCTAGTGCTAATCTATTTGAAGACATTTCCCTTAGTAGAAGCAGCTTTTCATTAGAATGCATCCAAAAGATGAACAAGAACACCCCTATAGATATTGTCCTGGGGGATCATGGGGTGTGACGGGGACAACCAACACAGAACAGTCAAAAACATTCCCTGTGATCACCTCTCAATGCAGGCTAGGTAGAACTTTTGGACTAGATGAACTCCTGATGTCCCTCCCAATCTGAACCTTCCTACAACCACAAAATAAAATAGTCTGGTTACTAAGTTTTCCAGTTAAAAGACACCAATCCAAACGAATTAATCTATACATTTTGTCTTTGACTTCCAGATAAATAGCAAAGCTGCATTTGCCTGCATACCTTGCTCTGCATAGCATAAGAGTTGTTGTCACTGCACAACAGCACTCAGGTTCTTAAACTGTAGGAGGAAGATGCTCTGCCAAATACAGCACAATTCTGCTTCTCTTGAACTGTCCTTTATAAAAGAGGGACCAGGCAGGTAGCTCTTAGGTTTTCTCCATGCAGTATCTTTTGTAAATCACTTAACTGTTAGATAACAGATCAAAAGGCTCAAACTCTACATAATAGTAACTAGAAGGGAAATCCAGAGACCCTTCTTCACTTGACTAGTAGTTCTAATAGAACTAATAGCTCAAAATTATGCAGCTAAGATCATACCTACAGGGGTATTCTATCACAATTTTTGGAGACTTTCTTGCCAGACAACTGAAATTATCATTACTTTCTGTCAATACCGCTGCAACAGCTCCTACACTGCAGGAACACCATCAGGATATTAACACAGTTCAAACACTGTCATAAATCTATCTATACCACTCTAAGTGGTACAGAAAGTCACTAAGCATTACAAACGCAACTTTGTACTCTTGTTTTGTGTTGATACTGTGCAACCTGACCAGGAGAGCCACAATAGCGCTCTGCTGTACAGAGATTTGTGATGTAGTCTAATCCATCATATTTGGAAATGCAAATAAAGTGTACTGTACTATTCCTAAATATTAATGATGCTTCCTATCAACTGTTGTTTGCCCAGCTGCTTTTTTCAAGCAGAGCTGGCTGTGCCTGTGGTGTTATGCAACCCTCAGCACATCCACATGCCTACTGTCTTTCTGAGATCTCAAGGTAACAAAGCTGGAACTCAGGTACCTTTCCTGCTCAAAGCTTGTCTTTGAAATACATCAAGCCATTTTACTCAAGGCAATGAACTGTAACTCCATTTGTCTCTCCATTTTGTTATTACTAAAACTTAGATACTTCTAACTATTAATTAGATAATGTTATTGTAATGTAACAATATTAACTAGAAAGGTGCACACTGTTAATGACTTACTATGCAGTTCATTTAGTATCGGCCAGCATTAGAGGAAGAAAAACTGATAAACTGCTGCGTAGGGTGGTGTTTATTGTTTCTGAGCAAATAAAGCAGACAGAAGGCCAAGATACCAAAACAAAATGATGATTTGTAAGAGGGTCCCACATAGGCACTGAAGACTGAGCAACAGTATTAGTGTCACCAATTACTGTTATACAACAAATCACTGAAAAGACAACACCCCAGTTCGAAAACTGTTTTGGACTTGTAAGACCATAATAAAGATGAAGAAAGTCTTACATTCTCAGCATGTCTCCTGTTCTCAGAGGACTAGTCATCCCTTTATGTAGCTATACAGGCATACACAGATCTTCACAAACTCAAGCACAGCAAAATCACCACTTAAAGAACCTAACTGAAAGAATCTGAATTCCATACCAGGTCCTCTCATTACTTACTTCTAAGACCACTGCTTCATTTTCCCTGGCTCTTTTACAACTCTCAAGAACATGAGCTATCAAGACCATATACACTCAGGACAATCTCATCAATTAGTATATGAAATACTGTCCGCTTAAACAAACGAGAAGTTGCAAAACATTCATTGGTTTCACACAGAGAGTACTTAATAACTACCTAAAAGCACCTTCAACAAAGTAGCAGCCCTCCCCCTTTCCCCAATCCCTTACTACTTTCCAACATTGCACACCAACGTTCTTTTGTATTACCGCAACATCCCACTTAAATCACACCCACATATTTCCCCAGTTCCAACCCTCCTGTATAGAAGAGAACATTTTTTTCAAAACCTGTTGCCACGTCAAGCACAGGTACAAATACATGCTCTAAAGGCATCCAAACCCACAGATTCTTCTCTTCGACTATCAGAAATAAATCAGACACAGATTTTGCCACCCTTTGATCCAAATATTTCTGCCACCCCGCTTTTCCCACTCGCTCTGATTATTTTCTCAGCATCTTTCCCCAGGTTCTCAGTCCTTTGACATTCTTTCAGAACCTAAACATCACGGACATATGAAGAAGCAAATGTATGGTGGGATCTATGTTAAACCAATGATTATACACAGGGGTGAGTTCTCTGAGCATCCCTCAGAAGAAACATGCAGTGTGATACCTATCTTAGGCCATTTTTCATCTTTATGAGCTGTGAAACAACGAAGCCATCAAGGTCTAACAGTGAGGTTTATAGAAAACACAAAACATGTATCGTTGCAATAATTTTTTTCCTTAGTACCATATTTAAAGTCTATTCGATTATCTTGATTTTTTATTATCCCATTCTTCTACTAATCCTTCCCTGTCAAAAATAGTGCAAGTTTTATTTTCCCATCAAATAGCTTCCTTTAGAAGAACAAAAACCTTTTAGTGCTAGGTTTATTGTTGATCTTGTTACACTAAGCTTTTACTTTCTATTAAGGGCAAACATATTTCTGGAAAGCTGGTCAGTGTATTCACAGGGAGAAAAGCAACCATGTTTGATACATGCATTCCTAGCACTGGCACAGTCCTAATCCAAACTATAAAGAAAACATAATGCTGCTTTAAAAACCACACACACAAAACTTAAGCCAGCTTCAAGTGGAAAAAATGAGAGCTATGTTATGCCAAACAGGCTTTATTCTAAAAAACATGTGCATGACTGTAACAGAACAGAAGAGTGCAGTCAGAGCTCTGACAGAGCAATCAATTTCCAGGTCAATAACTCTTGGTGTCACACCAAACGAGTGAGCACTGTCAAGCTGGCACTGAGACCGTCACCACAAGCTCTGTGCTTCAGAGACAGATCTGGGAAAAATCTATGGGCCATGGGAAAGGAGGTAGGGAAAGAAGAGGAAAAAAAAAATATTTTTTTGTAAAAAGTGATGTAACAAATTAAACAAATCATTAGTGAGACACAAGCTTTAACCACTAAAATATAAAAACCTAACTAATATAAGTTCTCGTACTAACCTGGGCAACATCTGTGATGCAAGGTAACTCCAGTGAATGGGAAAAGTAAGTTTGTAAATACATCATTTAGAAGGAATTTCTCCCTTTGAGAAAATGCAAGGGAAATAATGCTGGAGGGGGCAGGAAGCCAGCCAACACTTCAAATCAAAATCAAGTAACTCAATGTACTTCCTTGCTACAGCACGACAGACATTACAGTCACGGCCGCCTTATTTCCTTTGCACACTATTTAATACAAGCATAGCAAGTAGCACCTATTTAGAGGGACACCCCCTCTAACTGCACCCCTTTTCAAGTGGTTTCCCCCGCGAAAAGCATTTCACGGATGTTTTTCTTCATTCCTCGTCACTTTCAAAGCCTTAACACACACGCAGAGGCAAGGGCTGCAAAGCTCTCAGGTACAGGGAAATAAATGAGACAGACACGCATCGGGTGAAAAAGCCTTGGAAGATTTCGCAACGTGAAGGAGGAAGAGAGGCCAGCAAATCTCTGGAGTGTTGGTCCACAGAAAAAGGCACCGTCATTCCTCCGTGAAAAGAAGTTTGGGGAGCCCTTCCCAAAGGGGGTCACAGGTAAGAGAACGTGCTTTCCTCTGTGTCAACGTGGTTTCAAGGAAAAAAAAAAAAAAAAAAGCAACACAACCCAAAACCACCCAAAACCCCCAAACCCGAAACACCCCAAACCCTCTGATAAATCTTAAAAATAAATTTAAAAAAAATGACGATAACGATCCAAGTGAAGCCTGCGGGTCTCCCCAGCCCCTACGCCTCCCCGCTCCCGGCGGCGGGAAGGGCTCCCTTCCCTCACACACTCCTGCCCTGCTCCCCCTCAGCCCGTCCGCCCGCACCCCCGCTTCCTCCGGGGCCCCCGCGGCGGCGGCGGCCCGGGCAGAGGCGTCGGGACGGGGCCGCCCTGGAGGACCGGGCCGAGGCGAGGGGGCCGCCCGGCCCCGGGGTTGCGTGAGGTGCCCGGGAAGCCCCCGGCCGCGGCCCGGCGCCGCGCTCTCCCCACCCCGCGGCGGCGGGAGGCACCTACCAGCTGCTGCCGGACCCACCGCAACATCCCCGGCGGCGCGGGTCGCGGCCCCCGCGGCGGGGCTCCCTCGGCAGCGCCGCGCCCTCCGCTGTCGTCGCCGCCGCCGCCTCAGGCCAGCCGCCCGCCGCGGCTCCTCCCCATGGCGCAGGGGCCCGACGCCGAGTTAGGAGCGACGCAGCCCCCCCGGCGCCCCCGGCCACCGCGACTGCCGGCGCCCCGCCGCCGCCGCCGCCATCACAGGGCCGCCGCTGACACCCCGCGGCTCGCGGCGCTGCGGCCCGCCCCCGGGAAGTGACGTCGGCGGCGGAGGCAGGCGGGAAGGAGGGAGGGAAGGGGTGAGGCGCCTCAGCTCGTCAGCGGGGGGAGCGTCGCTGCTCCTCATTTCTTCGCTGCCCCCAGGTGCCGGTTCTGGATCACAGGGGTCATACGTGGGCCCGAGTGACCGGAGTCCAAGCAGCTTCCTACGGGGACTTGGGCAGGGATGGCCTGGGAAAAAAAGAGCCCCCTCCCCAGACAGGAGCTCCAGGCGCAGCCTGTCAGGTGTCTGGGCCCGTCAGGCAGGGCCTAGGCGTCTCTGAGACTCCCCTTTTCTAGTGAGTGAAGATGCTTCACAACTTCGTTGGTTTTACCTTCGTTATCTTGTAAAAAAAAAAAGCGAAGCATGCACACATTGGAATAAAGACTTTGAAAAGAGGCCTGGTAACCACTGATGTAAACTTAAAAAGCAAGTGTAGAGTGTGTATGTATCCCAAAGCAAGGTACATGTGCTGGAGGATCTGGCACCTTTCCCTTTCCCTGCTCCTGGCAGTTTTGTGCTAAACTGCTGTTTGGTTAAAATTGGGTGTTGAAATGTGTTGATGTCAGGCAGTGATCTCTTTGAAATCTTCCATTTTGCTCTGAAAAGAGCTACTGCTTAGGAAAACAAAACAGTACAGTGTTCAGCTTCAGATACTTGCGTACACTGATACAAGTCTGCAGCTTAGAACCATAGAATCATTTCGGTTGGAAAAGAGCTTCAAGATCATCGAGTCCAACCATCAATCATGCCCACTAAACTAAACAAGCTTCTGGGCCTGTATGGCTAAGAACTAAAGGAGGTTATTTTAAGCAGTAAAGACTTGGTTATCTGTGACCAAATACTGGTGTCAGTGAAGTCAATGCCAACTTTAGAAGTCTTTTTTGCATGTGAAGATCAGAGTACTATTCCTGCCATTCCCATTTGGTCCCAGGTAATTGTGATACATAGCAACGAATGATAATTGTATCTGCCATAGAGCTAATGTAGTTTTTAGTGTTGAGTTAGAAGTATGGAACATAATTCAGGATTTAAGATAGATGATATAATGTCTGAACAACTGAATCTTGCAGTGAATGCTGATGGTTTAAGCATCTGCATTTAATTAGAAAAATAACCTTAAAACAGTGGGGAATAAGACTATTTTTATCAGGCACTTAGGAAAGCTAATGTTAGCAAAACTGTATTAATTGCTAGGCATTATTTCAAAACCTTTAAATACATCAAAGATGAGTTTCAAACAGCTTGCACTACCCTATTCATCTAATGTGAAATCTAAAATAACGGAGTGATTTCATAGCTATGGCACATTGCCTGGAGAGTGGCCTTAAGCCAGAAGCTTAACTGATACACTTAATATTCATGCACTCCTCCTTTATCATCAGATGTAGAACAGGGTACTGACCACTACACACTAAAAACCGTATGCCATTTTTCTGAAGTGCAAGTATATTTGTCGCTGTGTCCCTGCCAAGTGCGAGTTGCACTTTCTGCAAGCCTCTATTTCCATGGCTTGCAGTTGTGTTACATAAAGCTACTTTGCGCTTCCTGTTCCACATTACTGTAATGATACTACTTCACCAGACAAAACCTGGAAGCAATTTACAAGTGATTTGCACCCTGCAGTTTAAATTTTTCACTTTAAAAAGTATATATTTTAGTGGAAGAAAGTATATTGATAGGGTGAAGTCATTTTGCCCTGTGTGGCAGAAGGCTCTGACTGCATTCCTTTTCCAATATACAGCAAAATTCCACCAGAATAACATCCTTGCCTAGCGTCCTGGCTAGCAAAATTTTGCACCTTTTAAATTGTTCTAAAGCTCACACTAGACATTTGTGAAGTTTCATCTCACCCTTGAGAGGTAAATAGTTTTCAGAAGAGAAAAACTGAAGCAGAGCAGCCAAGCCAGATATTGATTAGCCTATAACTCTCCAGCACTTCTGAAATCAAAGGTCAACTGTCTTAAGAATGAAGATTCCTATATCAGAGATCCCACTTTAAAATATTGCCCTGAAGCCTCACTTGAATTTGCGCAGCTGGCTTATACGGAAAAAAAAGCAAATGCTGCAGAAAAAAGTCACCTTCCGATACAAAGATTAGGTTTAACCCATCATCTAGTTTTTTTGATGAGACTTCAAGCTTTCCAGTTAAGTATCTATGAGAGCAATGATTTCAGATGTTTGTTTAGCAAGATGAGGACACAAATGTTGTCTAATATAGAAAAGTGTACACAAACATAAAAGCACACGCTTAAATGTTAGGTCCAGCAAGCTTCTAATTATATATACATGAGTAATTCTTACATAATCAATGGTACTACTTTTAGGTTTATAAAACTAAACATTGGTAACCACAGAATCGTTGCCTGAACATGCAACCATCAAATTGACAGTGGGGCTGCTGATGTTACTCCCTGAGCTTTTTCTTGTGCAAGACATTCATGCATTTCTGTTATTCTTCAATGGTGTTTTGGGGCCATTCTTCAGCGGGAGCTGGTGAAGTGTTGGCATGCTGTATGGCTGTATGGCCACATCTAGCGTAAGATGAGATGAGATGGAAGTGCGGCGCTGATGCCAGAGAGTGAGCTGCCTACAGCATTCCTGCCTTTGAAAACTTTGAAACACATGGTAGCTGCACCCTTTCACTTGCCACATCCCTGGGTGCACCAGCCACATCCCAGGTTGCTGCTGTAGTGCAAACGAGGCATGCGATAGCGAAGGAGCTGGAGCTTTCTGGTGCACTGGCAGTGAGGCAGTCCAGGTCTTGTATTGCAGCTAGTGAGCACCTCTGTCCTTTGGGGCCAAACAGAAAAACAGCAAAGCCTATGAGGAGTGGAGCAGGGATGTAGGTTTGTGTAGCAAAGGACTAGTAATAGCTACTTATGGTACACCCTTTTCCTGGTGGAGAATTCCTCTCACTCATTATTGTTTTTAATTAAATGTTTTATCATTTCTTTAAATGACTATTTTAATCTATGCATTATTTACTTAGGTAATTAAAAATGTACACTAACTATAAAAATGCCCGTTTTGTTTCTAATCCATAGAGAGAAAGAGCTGCCTGAGAGACACAGGGTTTCTTCAAGGCATCTTTATTCCACAGGCATTCAATTACTGGCTGAAGCACCAATTATGTATAGATAATCAGTGGCTGATTTTCAGTCACAAGGCCCTTCATCTAAACACACATGTGGATTCTTGCCTAGAGCAACCAGTCTTCAGGGAAAAAGTAAAAGAGAAAATGAACTGAGCTTTTTAAAGGAAAACCTTGTGTGTAATTTGTTATTCCTTTTTTGTTCCCTGCAAGAAATAATATCAGATTAAATTACAGGATGTACAAGGTGCCATTTCCAAGACACTTACTGTATCTACACAATAGTGCATTATTTTGTATTTCTTCTTACCCATTCTCTCAATTGCTAAAACCTGGATCCTGATGTAAAACCTCACCTTTCTATTATTGTTTTTTTCCTTTTCCCTTGAAAGCTTTGTTTACAGTGTAGAGCTTCAACTTCTGCCCAACATATTAAGCTCAACAGAGCTGGATCCCAGAGCGCCAGATTAGGGGCTCCATGCACCATGCAGAAGGTCAAACCCATTAGGACCCCTGCACGCACACAGAGGACTTTGCACTGCACCACACTCCACAAAAAGATGTCTGCACTTACATGATCTCCTGGCTGTGTGGAATAGCCTGGCCTGCTAAATGCAAGTCAGAGAGTTTAGGGTCAGTACTACGCAGTTTGCAAGGCCCCAGAATAACAGCAAGCTGTGGAAAATGTTATAGTTCACCCTCCCTTTCAGCCTCATGTTAACTTTTTAATTATGTGTTGCCTGTAAGCCATCATGTTTGGCTTGTGGCTTTCTCTAGAACTGCCTTCCCCCCCTCCCCCCAGGGAAGCAGTCCAAGGTTAGAGGAAATAGGAAATATTTAAAAGCGATCCCTTATCTTTGTGAAGCTGAGTATGACCAGGATGAAGAATAAAACTCCAGTTGTTCATGCCCTTTTTTTCTTTTTCTTTTTTTTTCTTTTCTTTTTTTTTTAAAGGAAGAGCTAAATTTTGAACCCACGGCTCACAAGGTTTAAAACATCTCCAATGGCCCTGTCTTGATGGAAACTGGAGGACTCATAATCTTGCAAAACAGGGTTTTGTGAGGAAATGTGTTAAGATTAGTCAGTTAATTGCTATTATATCCTGGACAGTGACATCATTTTGCTATTCTGTATTATAAACATGGATATCCTTAGAAAATGTGAATTTTTCTCAAGACTCTTTATTTAATGATTTATAAAAATACACTTTTCCAACTATTTCATTCTTACAGTAGCCCTGTTATAACAATTTACTTTTCTAATTTATATGCTCAAGTGATTATTGGACACATTCGTACATCACCTCATGATTGGCCCTCGTAAAAAATTGCCAGGCAGAAAAGGATGCATCTCAATGTTGGGTTTTCTTAATAAACACTCATCTCATAATATATTCCACAGGGAAGTTTTTTTTCTGCTTTGTGGCATCTCAGTTAAGACCACTGAGTGGGTAATGAAAGACTGAGTTCTGGAGAATAAACACAGGGACTAGTACCTAGGTCTCTCAACACAAGTCTCCTAGGACACTACCGTGACAACTGTAATACAAACACACACCTAGGTATGTTACTTTGGAAAGAAGTTTGAGATCTTTGTGGGAAAGGAACATAGGAATTCTGTTCATGGCTGTACACACTCTCTCCTGGATTAATAGCTTATTTCAAAATAGTGTAATATCTGCTATATGGGACATTCTCCAGTTAGTGGGAGGTAGGATTTCAAACACCCTCATGTAGAACCTCCATTTCCCATGTCTTGGAGGACAAACTACTGAATTTGATAGAGATTTTCTGAGATCATCTGCTGGTTCAGACTTTATAAGTCACATAAGCGGGAAAAAGCTTTGTTACTAAATCTCAATGGGCTCTAGATATGAAGTAAACTTGTCATAACTAAGGGTATATCTATAGTACATATTTTTAATGTTTCCAGGGCTCAGCTTTTCTTTTTGAAAGCTCTATTTGAGCTAGCTCATATAAAGCTAGCTTAGATGTCCCTATACTGCACTCAAATTACGAAGTAGATATTCTTCAAGGTGTTCCTTGCTGTGCTGTTGGCTGGGTTGTAGCCAGCTTGACAGTGAAAACCTAACTTGGGTGCCTCTAGATCTTACCACTTCCAGCAGCAATGAGCTGTGATTACACAGGCTCCTCATCAAGGCTCTTCTATTCTCTCAACTCATCCAAAGATAAAGGCAAAACAACTTAGAAGTGCCTTAATTCAGCACTCCCCATCAACTCCCCACTATTTCAGCATGTGAATCGATGTAAGTGACAGGATATTACCCAGTGTCTGTGAGTTTGTCCCTTTCTTAAGAGTGTGAGAGATTAAACTGGTGGACGGTGACTCTAACTCTGTACCTGCTTTGTACAGGTGTCTTAAAGAGCAGCGGTTACTCCCTCACTCAGGCATGTCCATGACAAAGCACAGGGCTCCAGTGTGTCTGGGTTATGCAAATGCCTCAGCAAACAAGGCAGAGACAGCTTGGAGGAGTGAGACAGACACCTTGGAGAGGTAAAGAAAATTTCAGTGCCTCATCTAAAACTGATACAGCCACCTTGGGCTGTAAAGGACAAAACAAAAGAGCTTTGCCAATGTTGGCCATGAACACAAGTTTCAGATGTATCAGCAAGTATTTGAAGGTCTCACAGATCAAGGCAAAATCACTGGCTTGCACTTACTCAACGCTGTTGAGGCTGTTCATTAGTACAGCTGTAAAAGCAATTTTTTTTTAACAGAGATGCATTTTATACAGCAAAAAGGGTTTAGGGAAAGCATTTGCCAAACGGGGTAAGCTGGCAAAAACGCTTCTTCCTTCCAATACGCTGTTTGCAGTAGAATTTTTGTCACTTCAGAAATAGTAAATTAATCACTTCTCCAGCTGATATTTGCTATGGGACCTATCTACATCTCAGAATGAGTATCTTCAGTCTGTTAAGCACCACCACCCTTCCTGCCTAAACCAAGTGCTAACATGTGTGCTAATAACACACTCCATATCTGCAGGCAGATATCCCAAGACCTGTAGGTGTGTCCACCAGCAATGCCATGCTGTCTCCAAACAGCTGCTCACCTCCCTCACCCCACCAGGGCCCTGAGGGTGCTAATGGACCTTTGTGGACCTCAGCAGCCTCCCCTAGACCGTCCCCACATCCTGCCCATGGTCCTGGGGTCTCCACTTCAGCAGCCTGGGGCTGCCTATCCTGCCCAAGCGACAGCATGGGATGCCAACCTCCAGCCCTGCCCAGCCGTCGATTTGTTGATCCAGACCCTGACCTTATTTCAGCTCCGTCACCATAAACTGACGATCTGGTCTCTTGATTGAATGTGGCCCCCATCTCCACGTGCCCTGCTGGAGCTGGCCCAGTTCCCTTACTAGGGTGGTAGGATAGATCCTGGCCTGTCAGTCTGGGGATCCCCCACCGCTCCCTGATCCTGCGGGATCCCCTGTCCCGTGCTGCACTCTGTGCTGGTTTGTGCACGTCAGTCATGCTTTCCTCACCCCCAGATGCAGCACATTGCAATTTAGTTTAGGTTAGCACTGGTGCACATTGACAGTTTTGAATAGCAATCATAAAAAGGGGTTTGGTTGCGATTTTTCCCCTCTTTATTTTTGGGTAAACATAGTAAAGCGGGGTTGTATGTACTACTCTTGGGAAATGAGACTTTACTGGCCTTTAGGATGGAGTCCCATAACTAAAATTATTTTTAGCACAAGTTGTATATCATATAGCAAGAGTATATGTATAGTCTAATGACAGATGATGGTACTACTGATACCACAACATATCCGTGTTTCACTTCTGGCTAAGCTTCAAGAAAAGTCATGTAGACTCAGAGTTTCAAAAACCTGTCAATAAATTCAGAGTCAAACTTCATAACTAAATACAGTAACGAATAAAATCACAGGAAGTGTTCAGCACTTCTTAAATTCAAGCTTTATAAATCTGAAAATGGATACTCAAAATTTGAGTGTGTGTGTATATATATATATATGTGTATTTATTTATTTTATTTTAAAAATCCATTTGTGGCCTAGTATTCTAGAAGTAGGGTGCAATAACAGGGATGTCTGCAGAGACTGCAGACAAAAAAACCTAGCTGTGAACATGACAGATGATGTTCCTGCAGCCATATGAGACAAAGAAACATATGGCTGCTCCATCTGAAGTTCCTACAATGCTTTATGTCTTCCAAGTGTAGCAAAACATTGGCTGATTAACATAATCAAACCATTTTACAAATGATTCCTAATTATATTTGCAAATGTAATGTAAATGATGATGCTGACGTGAAGTTTTTTGCTGTGCGTGATGAATACTGAGTTCTCATTTTACTGAGTACTGTAATCAAATTTAGAACAAATGTTATATAAGTGCATAAGCAATCCTAATCCTAATCCTTTTTCTGCTGTCTCACTTTCTCCATCTAGGTCTGCTGCAGCTGTAAATCTATAAATCTCCCATATTTCATGATTTCCCTGCATATTTTTATTTTTGTGTCCCGATCTGTCTTTTTCCGAAAGCATATATTTTTAGTTGATAATGATTCTAATGGAATGAGAGGTCTGGTTTTTAGCCTTCTGCCAGCTTCCTTATTGTACTGTATGTTTGATCACAGCAAAAGTGCTTTACTGATGCTATGGCTATAGTGGTGCCCAGTCCTATAAGATGTTAAGCCTCACTCTGTTGAAGCATCTATTGGAACAAATCTAGAGGTCTTTAAACATATTTTACTCTGTCCTTAGTTGAATATCTATTGTTTTCAATGTTTTATTAATATCAGTAGAGGTTGACTGAGGGTATGTCAACAATGCATAATTTGAAGTAGCCAGAAGATATCCAAGATAGCTATAAACAAACTAGTTTGTAATAAATCAGTTCTAGCTCTGGAGCATTAAATTCTCTGTGGGCAGCCTGACCCTGTTTCTGATTTTATCCTAGGATTTTTGCCATGGGTATAAGAAATTATTTCAGTGGCTCAGTGAAAAATGGCCAGGAGGGACAGGATCCTGTACAGATTTAAATGCTGGACTCAGAAAAACAAGGGAGAAAGTGCTAGTGATTGTGTTTTGCGATATATTTCCAGGAGTTGTTTTGGAATTTACCAGCTTCATAAAATTCACCAAAACCTTTATAAAATAATCCACATATCAATTAAATCAACTTATGACAATTATTATTCTTATTTTTTATGAAAAAGTCTCTTTTATTGAACTGTATCTCTTATTTGGAATATTTCTAAGGGTGCACAATAGCAAAAGATAAGTATTACAGCTGAGTGGTTCACAGCTTATAATTCATCCAGATAATTTAATTCCTTTGTATTTGTCTACCAATTGCTTATAATTTTATGTAATTAATTCATTACATGAACCTAATTGCTAAAATAGCTGTGAGATCGTCCAGCTGAAATAAATAGCAGACTTTTCATTGACTTGAGTGGGAATAGTGCTAGGCTACTGGAAGTTTATCCCTATGCTGTAAATGCTACTGAAGTTATTTTTTGAAAGTTCTGAAAGAATGAGCTGTTTCCCATTTGACATATTATTCCTTTTATTTCCTGCTTGCTAAAACAGAAATCATTCTTAAGCAGAGAATATTCACATTTATAAATTGATGATTGATTCCTGTAAATATTCTCCATTTTTATTTATTTTTTTTTACTATCATGCCTGCCCATGAATCTGTTTGTTAAAATATATGTGGAAGAAACCCAATGCAATCACGGTAAATGTATTTACAAATTGAAACTTATATTTATAGTAATTCTTCCTGTGGAATCCATAGATTAACTAAGTTTTGCCTTGCATAACTAACCTTTGGTGATGTGATATATAATATTATCTGGTCAGAGGCTAAAAGAACATAAGCAGTCAAAAACTTAGTGCCTGTCAATGGAAATAAGAGCTCAGGCGTCTGTATTCTTTTCCAGTTATATCAATTGGTTTAATTACTGCTATTGCACTTTCACACGAAACATGCTTCTTTCACAATTAGGACTACAGCATCGCAATGATAATGATGGTGGCATGATTGCTTGTATTAATTATATGAAGACTTCAAACCTAATATGAGATTATAGTTAACAGTAAAGCTTCCTGAGCGATGAATTTACTAGCCACTTGATAATTTACAGACTTCATGGCAGGTGCTACAATCCCATGCTAAAGTGTAAGGCAACAGCTCAGCATATAGTATTCAAGCCTATGTTATTAGATGACGAGCAGTAGCAAGCAAAACAATAGCATTTCATATTTTTTAAGTAACTGTATTTCCTTTTGTTTTGCTCATCCCCAGTTTTGCTCATCCCACAAAAAATATATCCAGATACTTCAATATCACTGACATCAGTTGTGAATTAAGCAACTGTTTTCTAGAAAATAAAATGGGCAGTGGTCTTCCAGCCCCACACTCCTGCCCAAGGCAAGACCTGCTGCACCAGCCAATCCTGGTCATCCAGATGCTCCTAAAAATCAGTTACAAAGGCTCAAAATCCCCCAAAGCATTAAGTTTTTCTGTACTTCTAACCCAGATCTTCTTCACCAGAAGGTAAATTTTTTGCTTCTTATCCTGGCCCAAATATGAGGAACAATAGTGAGCAATAGCTTTCAGTACTATCTGAAAATAGTCTTTCTTCCTTAACCTGAAGAACACGCAGTTTACTCAAGTTTTGCTCATAAAATATGTGGTTATTTTTGTTCCTCTCATCTGGACTTTTACCAGTTGGCCACCTCCTTTCCATATTGCCAAGTACCAAACAGGGCTGGTACTTTAACTGAGGCTTTGTCTGTGCTGCACAGAGTAGAAAAATAATTCCACCTATCTTACGTACATTTGTATAACCCATGGGTTTTTTCCCCCCATAAATATTACACTGTTGACTACTGGTCAATGTATGCACCGCTACAACATTTTTAACTTTTTTTCCTGCAGGCCAAGTCAGTCACTTTATCTTTAATATTCATGCAATTTATTATTCTTAAGTAATACCTATTTTTTTCATTGAACTTTTTTTTTAGCACCACCTAGACTATTTATCTAGTTTACCAAGATTATTTTGAATTTGGCTCCTCTCCTTCAAAGTGCCTCCCAGCTTAGTATTGTCTGCAAATAACACAGTATTCCCTAATCTGAATAATTAATGAAAATATTGATTAGTATTGGACCCAGAACTGATTCACACAAGAACCATCCTTCCATTTACACAATGAAAATGGATTTGACCAGCACTAGCTCTTATTACTAATCTGGATTTGAGTTATCCTTAGAAAACAGACAGTTTCCAGTCCACCTGACTTGCATGGCTACCCTGGAGCCTTTTTTCAGATAAACAGGATTCTGGGTTAGTCAAATTCATTACAGAGCACACAGATGGCTAAAACAATTGTTATTGAACTGTGTTAGCCCTTTGGAGAAATGCCACCTGAAAGTACATGAAAGTGATATGGACAAAGCACGTTGTCCAGCTCGTACATTTTTAATGATATTCTGCAAGGTAAATGTATGTGGTGCCAGCTGAGTTAGCCCTTCTGCGTATTGCCAAAAAGATAACTGCAGGTGACCCAGAAAGTAAAGCAGTTAACAGCTGAGGTTAGGTCATCTACACAATTGCTAAGCTTCCTTATGTTCCTTTTTCACTTCACATTTTATTGCATTCTCAGCTCTGGTGTTGGATTGATGCTACCCTCAGGAACACAAATCTTGGCTGTAAAACCACCATGAAAGCCACCCCAGAGAGACATGTTCTCGTCTGTCATACGTGGTCAGACCAGCAGGCATTTCTTACGATGTTTTGGGAGAAAGACCAGAGAAATTGAGGGTCTTACAGACATGTACAAAATTTATCAAAACCAATCCAGATAGGGTTTAATTTTTCTTAACAGATTTTTCTTTCTTGAGCTTACCTGTCTTCCTATTTGAATGCATTTATGTGTGAGCTGAATAAGGAACTGGGGATTTGCCTGTGTAAAGGCACACATAACTTAAAGGAAAAAAATCCTTCCTTTGATAGAAAAGGCTGTTGCTCAGTAAAGAATCTGTAAGGAAAGATTATTCTTTTATTTCAGATTTGAGAATCTGATTTTCATTCTGAGATTGAAGCACACTGTTAACAGTATAATTTAGATATCAGATTTACCTGTTCTCTTCTGCTGCCAGCCTGTATTTGGTTTCAGGGTTCTAATGTTGACTATTAACCTATTTAAATATTCACCAACAGCCTTCTGCCAAGGTAGATTAATTCACCATCTCGTGTCCCTGTCAAGTTGTCAATTTGTCAGATATTTTTCAGTTGCCAGTGCCCTTTATAGTGACAATGATGGCATACAGCTGAGCAACAGTTTTTCTGTTGGTATCTCCTGTTACAGAAAAGCTCTCCAGTATTTGAGTAGCTAAAGCTTTCTGTCTTGGCAGGTCTGAAAAATAGTCTTTTAACCAAAACCCAAGAAGTGTATACAGAAATGAACTGATGTACCATCTTATTTGATTTATGATGGTGAGGGCCTGTAACACCGATGTGAAAGCTACCTCTAAAGCTAAAGAAACACTGTTGGTTTTTATACCCACTTTATTTTTCATGCAGAACTGTGAAGACAAGACATTCGTATTAATCATGGAAGGATTCTGGCTCTCCCTCCAGTGATGGCCAGAATTAACACCATGTCAGTCTTTGATAGTATATGGAATCATTAATTTATTTACTGAATCAATAATAATCATTAATTAATGATCATTACTATTATATTTATTTAATATAACATTATTTATGTTATAATTCATACCAGTGCCTTAAAAAAAATAATCAGATTTCTTTTGGTTACCTCAACTTTTAGAACATCTTTCTGGGGGACACTTTAATCAGAAACATTCAAGACATACTCCTGCAACTGATGATTAACATATTTTTCATGATGAAAATCAAGTCAGCTGCATCAAGTACACAAAGCTCCTTTTATAGCTCAAGTACTTCCAGCTTCCAAGTGAGTATTAAATACAGAAATTAAATAAAACAGTTTTCCAAAGCAAGGAAACTCCATGGAAGTTTATAGAGAAAAATGTTTATGTATGTATTTCGAAGGTATTTAGGAGAGATGGTCATCCAGGAAGAAGCCTAGGTAAACCAGTGGAGTTACAACAGGGATGTAAATGGGATGAGAATGAGGCCCTTTTGTTCCCAGACATGCTTCCCTCCCCAGAGGCTGTTTTAGGTCAATGGGAAGGGATTTTCCCTCTCTTACGCCTGTGCCCAAAGGCATATCTGATGGGGAGGGCAAGCAGAATGCACCCCAGTCTGACAGCAGGTCAGAGCCCACAATAATTCATTGCAGCCACCAGCATCCCAGAAAGGCATCGCCAGAAAGTGGTAACCCCAACACGGCCTTTTCAAGCTCAAACCTCTCTAAATCCATCTTCAAGGATGTGCACACAAAGACTTAGAAAAAACTAACTTTAGCTCTAGCTAGAAACTGAATTTTCTCCCTATTTATGTAGGGGCCCTGACTCCTGACACCCACTGACTTCTCAGCAGTTTGATTCCAAGTCTAGAGAGGGCACCAATTTTCATTTAGTTAAACAGTAGAAACCGAAAACATCTAATATGTGTCCAAAAAGTCTTACAGTCAAGACTCTTAGCTATGTTAAAAGATGACTAAACACACACAGATATGCATAGTTAAAACTATACTCAACTGTCTGACTAGAAATAAGCTGGGCAGATGTCCTATCCAATTTCTAGAACCAGTTTGCGTACGGTGATTGATTTCAACATAGTCTGCAATTCTGTTTAGCAGGTGCTGTATTAGCAAATCTATCATTAAATAAATATGACACAAATGTAATTCTACACATGGGGATGCTTTCACAAGGCTTTGGACATGTTACAAATTGGTACACGGATAGACTGTACTATATAAGATCAGATAGCTAAGGCTGCAGCCTGCAGCCTGTACTGTATACATTTCCACTCTGGTAACAATGTAATGATGCTGCTAGGTTAAAAGTTATATATATATATATATATATATATATATATGAAGTCCCACAAGAGATCCCTATTTCCTGTGTTTCCTGGAGAATAATTAATCTTTTTTTTCAGTTTTAATGAAGGCTGAAAAACAGTGTTTGAATTGGAGAGAGAAAAGGAAGGAAATGATGCGTGGATAGAGAGAGTCAATCTCCTGGGAGATCAGTTCTAACAGGTCCACGGAAATGAACCTCTTTCCATCATCCTTGGGCTCCAGTGATGCTCCTGCAGGCACTTGGCTATACAAGGAAAGACTGGGCAAACCAGGAGCATTCAGGACCAAAGTTAATGGGGTGCACATTATTTTAGCACCCAAACCCAGTTCCAGAAGAAAGCTAGTATGATCAAACAATTAATTGTATTTGTTTGCATTTTTTGTTCATATTTAGTCCGTAGAGCTGTGAGCTGGCTGCACCAACAGTATGTTTCCTGAGGGACAGCTAGTTCCCATCCCTCCAATATTGTGATTAAAGGAAAGGCAAGATGTTCCTATAAATGTCATAAACTGGCTTCAAAACATTCTGTTATTTTATTGTCACTTGTTTGCTTACGGCTTTCCATATTGTTCAAATAGCAGGTGAAATTTAACTGCTCTGGCTCTGATAACAATTAACAACACTTGACATAGACCATACAGAATAAATTTTTAAATCATTGGTGCTTTATTTGCCCCAGTGAGCAGATCTGCTACAGATGTCTTCTTGTGAGGTACTTCTTATATACTAAAAAGTGACTGAACATTTTGCAGACCGTAGGAAAATTATCTGTTCCAGTCTTGCCCTTGAGGTCCTCAACAGCTGGTGAGTTGGGAGATTAGGGCTTTGGGTCTTGTCATAGCATTGTTTTCATTACATTTCCACAGTTCACTTTTTAATGCTCTGTTCAAGAGCTGCTGGGGAATTGCTAAGTTAATTTTAAAGCATTTATTTTACTAGCTAATGATAGTGTAGATTCACAGGCCAAACAGACCTTTTAGTCTAAACTTTCCCCTCCCACAGGCCAGGCAGTTTCACTCCGTACCTCCCATACACAGACCCTACTTTTTGGTGAAACTAGGTATTTTTAGTCCTTAATAGAAAAAAAGAACCAATTATTTACTTAATGACTTCAAATGAGGAGGACCCCAGCCCTCCTTTATGAAGCTGTTGCAGTGTCCAATCACCTCTTTGTTAAAAACAGAGGCAAGACTTTACCCTGAAACTGATTTAAGGCATCCACTGGATTTTAGGAGTCCCTTGTTCTTCAAAGTCTAGGGTGTTCAACACTATCAGATATCTTACTTAGGTAAATATTTACAAACTACTGTCTAGTCACCAGTTCACCTTTGCGTTAATCCACTAAACGGATTAAGGTTTCCTTGATTTTCACTGGGAGCTTTTCTTATTTTCCAGAGCTCAGTTTACTCCTCCAGCTTGCTTTGCAGACAGGCAGTGCTTTGTGGGGAATCGGATGGCCAGAAGCAGAATGAATAAAATATTACAGATCAAAATCAGAAAGAAAGAAGCACTTGCGAAGGCAAAACAACACTTGAGCATAATTACTTGGTGTGGAAAAATGGTAATGCTACCTGGCACGTCCCAGCAAAACCAGGGATTTCATGCTGCCAAGCCCCAGCTCCCGCGTGGCGCACGCTGCTGAGGGCTTTTTGCGGAGACCTCATGCCACGGCACTTCCCAGTTGAAATACTCTTCAGGGTGCTGCATGGTACAGGGATAGAGAGGGGCTCTTCCCAAAACGCCCGGTCGAGGTGCTGTGAGCTGACCCCCCGGGATGAGTGCAAGGCGGTGGTTTTGGAGCTGGGTTAAGATGGCAGGAGCTGCCCCGACCCACTGCTGCTCTGCTCTCACCAGGGGTGGGAGAGGACTCGGACACCCATCAGGCTCACACCTGACTTTCTTATTTATTTATTTTTTGCTGCCCAGACCAGCTTCCCCAATGAGTTTGCCATTAGCTGGGCCAGTATGGAGAACGTAGAGCAGGCCCAGAACTTCACTTTTTTCAGTGGCGCAGCCTGCCATTGCAGCTGGGGTGCGAGCTAGGGCGAAGCCTCACCCCCTGCGGCTTCCTCAAGCCTCCACGCAGGAAGCAGAAAAAGGATGTCACACCCTTAAAACCAACCCTGTCCAACAGTCTCCTGACACGGGCATAAATGCAACCTTCTCCGAGGAGGACGACAGATTGCTCCCACCCCTCGGCAGCCCTGGATGCACCTTGGGGAATCCAGCTTCTCCTCCCACTCCCCGTGAGCTCATTAGAAAAATATTGCTGCTGGGAAGCAGCAATTTGCAGTGGAGGGGTTCGCAGGCACGACTGCGGCTCTGGACCTGCCCCGTCGTGTTCAGGCTGGACGGGGGCTCACCCGCCCAGGCTCACTCCAGTGCAACCCTGAGTTTTGAAAGGGAATGGAGAAGCAACACAATTTTGAAGGGGCAGAGAAGTAATCGGGTAATTGCCTTCACGGTTACATGCTCGGCTTTCCACCGTTTGCACAAATGAATCACAAACAGGAAGACTGATACCACTGGAAACCTTGGGCTACCTCTTGAGGCAGAGATAATCGTTCATCACACGCTTAGGCAGTCAGTAAACAAACAATAGCATTTTACACTTCATTTGTCAGCCTGCAAGGCATGGGTTGTGTTCATGTTTTATCTCTACACCCATCTTACACAGTGCTGTCATGCAATTTGCGCTGAATTTTTTTGAATTAGCAATAATTATAAGTAGAAGTATACTACTGAGTAAATTATATAGTCACTTGCCATTTCCCCAAGAAGCACACTGCTGCTCTCTGTTTCAGTTCTCATACTTATCTGCACCTGCTACAGCGAAAAATTCAATGTGGCTGGAAAATATAATCAAAACCAAGGTGAACCATTCCAGAGAAGAATGGTCAGTATTTGTAAAGCACAGGTATTCTGGTACTGTAAGCTGGACTAATCAGCATTATTGGCGTTTCTCAAGCTACATTTTCAGACACTTGCTACAAATATCTGAAGAATACTACTAGGAGGAGATCTTTTTTTCAGTTTAAAGCACAGTGAAGAATCAGGCAAAAAAAAAAAAAGCCAGTTGTATGTATTTTTGTAAAAGTACTGATGTCTGTTTGCGTGCCCCGACAAGGTCTCAAGAGCTCTCTAGTCATTTCTGAGAACTCGTAAGCGTCGCGGGAGGACAGACCAACAGACCACTTCCTGCGCGCAGCGGAGGCCGCTGCTGGGTGCTGTTCAGCATCTGAATGGAAGAGGATGACACAGTATTCAGCTTTGGGGGAAAGCAAAACCCAAAGAGACATTGGCTCTCAGTCTGATATTCACTGGTCCTTCTCTGTGGACCATTCTCGCTAGCACTGCATGATTCGTGGCACTCAGTGGCACAGAGAAAAGCTACTATGAATCTTAATGGTATCAACCTGCTCAAGGACATCTCAGGAATGAGGTGATGAATCTCTATTCTTATCATGCCATCGCCTGTATGAATGGAGCATGATCATTTACTCTGCAATGCCTGAAATCATTCAGGAGACTCTTCCAGTCATTTTTAAATGGCTTTAAACTTCCAGCCATTATGCTCACAAGAAACTGCTTTTACTCTGCCTGTTCGTTGTTTCTGGTCCCTGAACACCATTTCCACTCAAATACAATCTCAGTTTCAAACCTGTGGAGAACACAGTTCCTCAAAAATGTCCACAAAGCATCTGTAAGCCATACAATATCTATAAATCTCAGTGATGGTATATAGCTTGGAAGCCAAACACAGGTGACAGAAACCAGGACACTTTTATGGGCATAAGCTTATAATAATTTAAAACCTGAATACAGAACTGAACCACAGAACAGCTAAAACTCTCTGATTTACACCATCTTCTTTCAATACAGACACAAGTAAGCACAGTCAAAAATCATCTTCAAGGAATTATGAGACAGGAGTGAAAAGTAGTTATAGTATCCTGTGCCACTTGTTGGCAGCCAATAGACTAGGAAAAATGTTTAACATTGGCTAAGGAAGAGCTCATGTGGGGACAGCAGGGACTACTCTTTATCAGCACAACTTTGGTTCAGCCTATACAAATAGAAATCCTGGATATATCCACACCTTGGCAGGATTTCCTTCTCCTGGTCTGGTCCTGTGTCTCACACCATGTCACACTATTCTGCAAAGAAGACACTGTCTTAAAGATATCCATAAACCAATTCTAGCTGTTGTTATGAAAGCCAATGTAATAGAAACATTTGTCTGTCCAGGAATATGTTTGTAAAGGGCTTGGCGCTGTGGAATGAGATCCACTAATTTCTTCAAATAATAGATGATAATCCCTAAAATGTCCTGCTCATCTGTTACTACACCATAAGTGTCATTTCCAGTGCCTAGGCCCATTTATTTCCTATACTCTGATGCTCCAAAATCTATTAGCAAGCTCTGTAAAACTGATGTATATACACATAGCATAAATGCATCATATTGCATCATCTCAGAGGCAAGGTACTGTAATACGGTCTTTCCACCAAGCTTCCCACTTCACGTCACACCTTGCCACTGCCCTGATTCCTGTATTACCCTCTCCCATGCAAGTGGTGCTTGTGTCCCGCTGTGCAGCTTCAGGCTGGGGGGCCCTTTCCCGTGTTACCTCCCCTGTCAGGGCCATGTCTGAGCCGGGTAACTTACATAAATGTTTTTTTCATTCCAGCCTGGTTTTGCACTCCAGGTCGAAAGGCACCACCGATGAGCAACATCAGCCATGAGACCGGATTCTCCTCTGGTTCTACTGGAACTCAAGGGAACCAGATCCCACTAAGACTTAGAGGGTTCTCCTGTTATGACCAATACAGAGGTACAAGCAGGCTCAAGCCTAGGACCTTTGCTTATAAGGCTCTTCATAAAATAGTCACTTTGCTGAAAGGCTTCAGTAAACTCAGTCTCTTATTTCAATGGACTCTCTTACAGCCTCCCTCACTTTCTGGCCATTCCTTATTTATACCACTGAAATTACTTGGCTCTGCCAAGTATATACTGCCGTTATAATAGAAGTCCGGTTGAGTTTAGTTTATTTACTGGTTAGTAATAACTTTTGCTTTAACAAAGTGACATACGTTTGTCTGCATTTGCAGAAATCTGGAATGTAATGGGAGCGAGGGAGTAAAAAAATCCATCAGGGCTTTTAAAGACTTTAATCATTCACATAATTAGCCAGATGACTGCAGTCTTTCAGAATAAAAATAAAATCAAAACACACAGACTTCCCTAGGCAAGTGGATAGCTCTTAAAATGACTAACCAGATAAAGTAACAAGCTAGTTGAAAGAATACTGACTGAACCATATTAGAAACCGATAATGAGAGCGAGAACAGAATAAAATAGGTTTTCCAAGTATTCTGGCTGCACTGAAAGAAAACAAAGCAGATTGCATCCGCTAAGGAGGCTTCAGGTCTTACTGCTCTCCTTAAACGGGTTGTGTCACCAGGATTTATTATTAATGTGGACATAAGCTTGCCAAGGCACTGAGCTTTATGTTAAGAGGCCTCGGTGCAGATTTAAGGTGCCAATTTGGTATCACGTGTAACTTCGAGTAGATGCTTAACTCCAGGATCTGCTATTCCCACTGCTGATCCAACAGAAATCATCAATTCAGATTGCCTATGTTGGTACTGGAGCCCCTGAATTAGGGGCTTGTGCCGTCCTTGACGTGTGTGGTATCTGCTGTCAGAAAGGCCACAGCAACACGTGGGCAATTGCTTCTTAAATCCTTTCAGATGGATTCAAAGGACCGTATGTTGGAGAGCTACATCTAAGGCGTCTGATTTGAAAATTGTGGCCTAAACAAATTGTTAAAAGGAGTAAGGCCCAATTTTCCACCTTAAAACTTGCACTGAGACTTTCCGTATTAGGATCAGCAGCAGGCCATGTTCTGTGGAAAAAAAAAAAAGAGCTATGTCTAAACAACTGCAGCCATTCCATGAATGGAGCTGGAAAAAAGAAAAGGCTGTTTGCCACACGGTAAGAACTTCAGGCAGCCACTGCTTTGCAGAGCTCCTGGTGCAGAGGCTTGGAAAATGGAATGGGGTTCTCCAAGACACAGATGTCCCCTTACACCAGAGACATCTAAAAGCAGGAATTAAGGTTTATCATCCTTGGTGAGTGTTTAGTTTCACATTGATGGATTGTTTCAACTCGTAAAACATGATCGTTTAATGTTACCCAGAATCTCATACCACAAGCTGAATACCGCAGGCGGAAACACTAGCTCCTACCTGATAACTCTTGTTACATCTGTCTTGTTACACAAGATGTTGCTTTATGGATCCTGCTGTGTAGTAGTACATCCGATTGTATTACTTTATCAAAGTGCTCTTAACAAAATGACAATGCAGCTAGGTCAGGATAAACTAAAAATAACTTCTAGAACAAGCTATTGGAAAATTAATTAGTTTTGGTTCTAACCCAGTACTCCCTGCGCTCCATGGAAAACCGTCACTGGTAAGCACAAGGAATGGCAGACCAAGCCTTTGCTTGATTCTTTAACCCTGGCCAAATTATTACATAAATGCAAATCCAGGATAGCACCGCTAAGTAAAGAAAGAACTGAGGGCCAGAAACTGGCTCTCTCTCTAGCAGCCCATGTCAGACATTTGTTCATTGGTCCTGCTTCTCAACTGAAACAAAGTTATTTATTTCAGTTATTTTACACTTGTGCCGCACACAGAGGCGAAACGTGAGTTAAGTTTGCTGCGATGTCCTTAGAGTACTCTGCTGTGTCATGAAGGCACCTTTCCAGCTCAGGGCAAGTTAAGGACAATGTCACTATTAACTGTGAACTTTCTTGCTTTTGCTACTTTGGTTCATGACCTCAATGTTACTTAAACTAGAAAGCACAGAGTATTAAAATACATGTCCAAGTAATCCAAGGAAAGAGTGTGAATGACTTCCTAAGCTTTAATAAACTCTCAATCCTTTTATATTCTTCCTGCAATATTCTCCTTCTACACTTCTGCAAAGTAGCCCTAGACCTCACAGCTATGGAGTACTTGCCTCCATTTTTACACATTTAGATGTCAATTATGGTACTGAATTCAATAACTGAATTGAATGCTTTACTTTTGTATAACTCTACTGGGGAAGACCCACAGTTACCATGAGCCATGAACCACTGTTAGAAATCAGTATTGCTGTGCCAATCTACATCCACTCAGGATCTGCTCTCACCAAACCACTCCTCAGCTACACCAGTGCAAGTGAAAGGAGAACCAAGGTGTAAATAGCAACTACTAATGATGACTAACATGCACAGAAGTTTGTAAACTTCTAAGGCAACAGTTTTCATAATATGAAGAATACATAAAAATAATGCAGCTGCATTCCCTGGGAACCAATATAAGTAGCAGCTCAGTAGCTCACAGAAGGCTGCAGAGTTACTCTAGAGTTACATGACATACTCCAATTTCTTTCTTACTCATTTTTGTGCCTCAATCCAAGGTCTCTCTTCTAAGCATATTAAGCACTTCACAGGGGATATCCTTAGAAACCATGTGAAGAGAGCAACCTGAGCCAGGAGTGAAATGCAGACCCGAATCTGCATCGCTTCTGTTCCAGGAGAAAGCTCTGACTATCAAGCAACAGTGGCCTGTGGAATGCAGCCCGCCTACTGGAACAGTTTGTCAGTGAATGGGAAAAAATAGTAAGTGGGACAGAAAGAGAGGCTGGTTTACATCACACGGTGGTTGGGACACTCACTTGAGATGTGTGTTCAGGTCCTTGTTCCATAAAAGTGTTGGACCGTCTCTGCATTGCATAAACAAAGGAGAGATTTAGAAAGATTCTTTCTCAGTAGCCCAGTGACTATGTGCTTCTAAGTACTTCCACAATATAAATCAATAGTTGTGGTTAAAATAACAATATTACAGCAATTAAGAGTTTTACATGGATGCTCCAATACTTATAAGCAATACAATTCAGATGATGTATCACTGAATACATTTAGTTTTCTGTCCTTTCATCTGCTTGAGTGTTTGTGCAAATGGGACTGGTGACTGACTTCCTAATAATCAAAATGCAATTATTCCCCTACTTCAGATCGTAGAACTGTAACTTTTTGTTTCATCAATATAAATGATTAAGTGGTAACATCAATGAGGAGCAGCTACGTATCAGCTGAGCTGTAAGTGACCTACATCAGTGGTTGATCTTGCTTCTTGATTAGTGTAAGCTTTAAAGCTCATAAGCTGTATTCTGCACTGACAGACATTTAATGAGTGATAATTAGCCAATAGCTTGCAGTTTTCTAGTACTAAAGTCTACCTAAGGACATCACAAATCTTTACTTCTCTCTATACATGCTATTAACCACGAATTTTGAGCTACTCTGAAATCACATGTCTTCATAGATGAATCTTGGGTGCAATTCTCTCCTCATCAATATATACTATTAACAACAATCATGTTATCTGAACAAAATTGCTAATTTAAAAGCTTTAATAGGCCTTGTCTAAGGTTGGTGGCTTTCTTGAATCACCATAAAGCGATCATGTATGAAAATATTTATGTATATAAATACATACATATGAACAGCTGGCCTTAATCAGTCTTCCAAAATAGTCAGCAGCAGATTAGGGAAGGAGACTAAGAACAAGGGACACATTGAGGGAGCCCTCCTTGTAATCTGATGGTGGTTTTAGGCAGTATATATGGACATTGTAGTCATTGTCAGTCTTGGATGTCCTGCAGGGCAGTAGTTTTGAAACTGATCTTGGCTAGGTGGGGGTAAAAGGAACCTCAGGGCTTTCTATTTCCTAACCATCCCCCTTCCAGTACAGATATACTCCTTGTGTTACTGCCACGTATTTCCCTCGCTCATGGCTCGAGCCAGTCTGTCTGCAATGGGAAGAATGAGGACGCAGTGGCTGCAGATGACATGGGAGGAGGAAGAAACACCATGGCTGCAGGACAAACTCTGATTTCTTAAAGGCAGAGTCCCCTGCACCATGTTACTCACTTGCCTTTGCACCCAGAGTACTGGCTGGGTGCCCAAGTGGAAGGAAGTTGCTCTATGAAACAGGGTCAAGTACTGAGGGGATAGATTTTTAAACTCTTTAAATGGCTAATGGTGCAGACAGGCAATTAGTGGGACTTTCGAATTGCATTTCCTAATTGCATAGTTAAATACCTGAACACACTTCATAAAATTTAGCCTTTATTCCTTCTAAGATCAAAGTGAAGGGAGAACACGACAAATTACCAGCCAGCATGTAATCAGACAGCCTAATTTTGTGTGCCTAAATAAGATGCCCATGTGAGAAGTGCAGTTTCTCACATCTGCCCCAGTATTACCAGCTCTACTTGGCTTCACAGTGCTGAGCTGGAGGCTGCAGCTGGGCTGGAGCTCACCCACCACCCATCCCAGCTTCCAAGCAGCACGAGCGGGTGGACAGCCAGCAGTGGGAACCCCACCAGCCGTCCTGGACTAAGCCAGCCCCACCTCAAAATCAGATCCTTAACCCCATCCCTGGGTGTGAATTGGAGCCACTAAGCAGGGCTATGGGTAGCGAGCAGGGGGACGCTTGTTCTGAGACAGTTGTCATTATTTCTTCACCATCTTTCACAGATTCAATTAATATTCCAGGTTGGACACAGCGGCAATGCAAAGGCTGCCTCCAAACTGGGGGGGTAAGAGTGGGACCTTGAGGGTGAGACAAGACAGTGAGGTAACACCCAGATCTGTGATACAGTCAAAAATCAAAGCCTTTCTGTGCTTCAGAGCAGTTTTTTTGGCTAGTTTAAATATCCGTGCCAGACACTGGAAGTTACATGATGTGAATACCCCGTCAGAGACAATTATTTTGCCGATTTGTTCTTGTGACAGCTCAGTTACACACCAGCACTTACAGAGAATAACAGAACAAAAAAAACAACTTTCAGCATAGCCTGTAGTGAAGTGACAAGAGAGATTCATCTCTGGGGAAAATAATAAGGAAATACATTTGAAAACAGGAGCATCAGAGGGTTCAGAAAGTCACTGCTGAGCGTGGAAGGGCAGGGTGTGAAGGCAGCTGACAAACTAACGCACCGATTGCGAGATGAAGCACTCCCCTCTGGAGGAGAGGGCAGTCTTTGAAGAAACACAGCCCAGTGCCCAAGAACCTGCTACGTGGCTTTGGCTGCAAGTTTTGCACTGATTCTCTCTGACTTCCACATCCATCCTTAGCACTGCTGTTGCCCCATAGCTGGACCCTTATCCCCAAGGGTGAATTGCTCCCCACCTTCTAACTCTTCAAATCAACATCTCCGATCTGTGCTCCCCTGAGCCTGGCAGTTATATTTATGGTATTTTCTGAAACTGTGTGCCTCCCCCTCCTCCCTGTGCTTGGAGGAGTTCCCCTGCTCCAGCTGAGAGGTGCAAATCCCTGTGGGTATTATCATTACTGCAGGCAGGCGGATGGAGAGATGGAATATAAAAAGGGGTTGGGAGCACTAGGCATGCGCCTCTACTCTATTGCTGCAGCCTCATTTGAAAAGAGAAACACCCTTCTCTGTCCCTCTCCATGCATACAAATAGGAAAAGAGAATGCTTTAAATAGTCAGATCGGAGATGTCTGTCTGACAGCTCCTGGCTCCATGGGGAGGATGTGTTCTGGACATGTGATAGACTTCTTACCTCCCTTTGAACAAATCTTGGACTTTTTCTGAATTCAGTCCTAAATGCACTTGCCTCCCCAACTTTCAGACAGGACTTACAAATGCTTAACTCATATGGCCAGCCTCAGTCTTCTTAATCTGGCATCTGACCCACTGAGTTGCCTTTGGAAACACCACAGTTGAGCAATATCAGCCAAGTACTTTTCCCTTCAGAAATGAGTCCTGGGAATGCAAAGCAACACTGGGGGCATGACCCTGAAATGATGATATATTTGTTTCCGAGCATTCGCAGGATAACTTTTCCCTCGCTTTTTCAGTGCAATAGTTGACTCTTCAGGTGCCCCTGACAAACCAGGTATAACAGCATACATCAGTTGGATCATTACGTTACTTGCTGCCAGTCAACCTTTTTTTTCTGCTGCAGCCAGTGACCATTTTGAAAGCAGCCCTCCTGCAATATAGTGGCATTTCTCACTGCCACTATCTGTTCGAGTCCAGTTGTAAAGTTGTATTTTTTCCAGAACAGTTAAAGAGCATTAGTTTAAATCCCTCTGATTTAAAAGAACAATGGCCAATCAGCTGACTGGCAAGCAAACAATGTCGCCATTAGCTTTGGAAACCAAACACACTTTCAAAATAACCAGAGAACAAGAGGAGAAAAAAAGGCAATGCCTTTTGTGACTGAAGCCTGCAACACAGGCAGGCTCTAAAAAGCTCACCCATCACTTTGGGTAGTTCCCAGCATACATTATTTATCCCTGTAATCAGTATATTGGGGGAGCTAACATAACAGGAGCCATTCAGGAGGACACCTTTGCTGGGGAGGACGGTGCACAATAGGTTGATCATTTTGGGCTCAATCACAATTAAGCACTTTGCAAGCAGAGTCAGAAAACTGACACCCACGTTGAGCTACGCCGGTGCCTGCGGAAGGCTCAGGGGTGAGCAGCTTGTCAAGCTTGCAGGCGTGCCTGGGCTTTCAAGGATGTCTGATGCACTTTTGGCAGAAATCTGCACTTGCAGCAGAATGACTGCTATGTCAACAGCAAGCTTCCACATCTCCTCTTTAGGAGAAGGGAAAACACCTCTTCTACAGAGTTTAATGCGGATCAGTGAAATGCAGCTTAAGGAGCATCTTGGATTTTTAAGCTGATAAATTGTCTGGCAGCTAAAGCTTCAATTTAGAACAAAATAGCCTGGAAATAGTATTTACTATCTGATGTTTCCTTAAGGAATTATGCTTGCTCAGTGCACCTTGCAGTTATGCACACTTCTGATTGGTATTGCTGTGATTTATAAGACATTTCAGTCTATTCAGGCTGAGCTAGATGATGCTGTACAGACTCACAGGAACCAGCCAGCTGGGCTCAGTCCTGCTGCAGGTCCTCAGTCCTATAGTCAGAATTGCTGAACATTACATAAGCATCATTTCCCCTTAGTATTATGCCACAGATTTAATACAGATACAGATTAATAACACGGTTTTTCCTAACAATATAGGGGAAACTATGCTTGGGAGAAGACCATTTCAGTTAAATAAACAAGTTCTTAGCTTTTATTTATATAGGAAGGAAGCAGTCACATTTTTTCACCTGTGTGAACTTGTTTAAAAGATTGATTTATTATTCCCTCAGCAATGTAGAGAGGCCCACATCTGGGAAAATCAGCAGCTTCACTTTAAGCTTTACTTCCCTGAGCACTGAATTCCTTCTGCAGCTGGTAATTCCCTCCTCCCTCGCTGACAGAAACTTCTTTCCCTTTCAGAAAGCTTTAATATTTCACTCATGGAAGTCCAAATATACAGTATAAAAGCAGTTGAAATTAACATATGCCAAGGTTGAGAAGGGCACACACACAGTTTTAGAAAAATACCCTGTTGGCTTATTGCTGGTTTTCAGAAGATATGAGGAAAGGGATGGTTTTTAAATTTTTCTTTGTGGACAGTGAAATCAGATTTTTTTTGTTTTTTTTTTTTTCTGGTCAGGAAATGCAGTTAAACTTCTCATTCCCATCAGGCTCCAGCGAAATATCAATTACTATCTGTTTGGTCTTCACAGAGCCCCTCACGGAGCAGTTTTCCTATCTGTCTAGAAGCATTTGCAGTTAATTTTAGTACTGACATGAACCATACTGTAACTGAGTTTCAGGGCTGACATGCACCACAGCCTGACTAGCAGGTGTTGCTCCTTCTCCCAACCCTATCATCGCTAGAGGTCTGTGGATTCAGACAATCCGCCATCAAATGGCATTGTACCAGAACGGAGTCCAGCCACATTTTGGAAGTTCCCAAACCATACAGCCCAAAGCTTATGCTGGAACACAGCTCCGCAGCAGACTTCCAAAATGAAAACACTGGAAGACATGCAAATCACCTCATTATATATATGACCTGATTGTGCTCTGCAAACAAGCGTGTGACTTCAGGAATCCTCTCGCACGGAATTAGCTGGCGGGGTCTCTGGCTTTCCACTAATAATTTGTTGCCACTGCTGTTTTCAGCAGAAGAAAAAGAAATGTATTTATTATTCATGATATGGCGTGGCAAGCACGATGCCAACGGTGCAGACCAAGAGCCAAACCCGCCCTGCTGGCTGCTTCTGCTTCCCCAGCCCTGAGCTCAGCTCCCTGGACAGAAGAGCTGCAGCTGCGGGGCAATGCGGTGAGGAGATGTTCAAGCACCATCTAGTGGGAAAAAAAAACCCTCCGTGGAAGGTCAGACTTGCACAGACACACGGATTGTTGGGAGCGATAGGCACTAAGGAAAAAGAAACAAACCCTGGGATGGGCTTCGTGCCCCGGGAGTACAGGTTCTCTTTTCTCTTTGGGAGGGAGTCGGGGTATAATCATAACTGAGGAAACAAATTGGGGCTAGGAAAAAAGGAAAAAAGTGGCAACCTACTCGGATTTAAGGATTTAGGCTCCCTGCGTATGTGTTTTACTCTCCATTGCTCCTGCCATATCCACCTGGAGCTTCTCATGTGCTCTCACTGCTGGTTACAGTCCTCCCCTGCCAGAGGCCCCGTGCCGGCTGCCACGGGCTGGCCACGCAAGCAGGACCAAGGGGGTTTAAGAAGGAAAAGCTTTTGTTCACTTGGCTCCATGCCGCCATACCAGAACGGGGTGGTAACCCACCCTTTCACACACGGCGCCGCAGTCTCTGCAGGTCTTGTTCTCCCAGTACACCCAGGGTCTGACAGCACAGGGGCCCTGCTGGCTCTTTGAATGTGTCCCCTTAGAGCCAGGGCTCTCCCACCAAGGACAACATGAATCAAGCAGTCCTTCTCCTGTGAGGGTGGTGCAAAGAACCCTGAAGAGTTACGGAAGGGAAACACAGTCACACATTGCAAGTGCCACAGCTAAGGTCATAGCTTGCGATAAAGCTGTTTTCTTCTGGGTCCCGTACTGATGTCAGGCTGTTTCTTTCCAATTTTGGCCTTGCAGCAGCAAAAGAAGAATAAACAGTGTCTACTTTTCTATGTTCTACTTGGTCCAAAGGGAGAAATGCGTGTGCTGGACTTGCACAGATCCAGCCTACCTTGACATTTGAAGGTCGGGAGCCAAATCGAACAGTGACTCCTAACAGGGCCATGGCCCAGCCTGCACCCTGGACTTGCATGATGAGAAGAACCACTGAGTTTGGGCCTGGCTTGTCTCAAGATGCCCAGAGTTTCTGCTTGGCTTCCAGATTCCATTAATAGATGATGCGTGTGTGTAAATCCTCCCTATGGCTCCAAAAAGCCTTGATGCAGAGCTTTAGAAAAATGGAGATAAAAACTTAATACCTTAGGTTATTAAAATCTCAGCACTTCTTTTACTGCAGCGGCTTTTTGCAATATCTACTAATCCTTTTCCTCCATAAAACCCCATATCCTATCTCACAATATACTTTGCTGTGTTATTGCTAATCTTTAAATTTGTGCATGTTCTTCAGGTGGACATTAACACATGCACTGTGAGAGCATTAAACTTAGAATATGCTGGATGTGTTGGCTTCAGCAGCAAAGTCAGGGTAAGACACATCTCCTCCACCCATATCTACCCCACCAGCACTGTCGGCACGATGGGGCTGGGGTCGGAACTGCAGCAGGGGAGTGAGAAGACGTGGCGGGTTGTATAGGGGAGCGGAATTTTTAGCAGAGCTTTTCTGCCAAAGCCAGGGTGTTACGGATGCGGAGACCAGCATCTCTTAGAAGCCAGCTCATTCTGCAAATGGTGGGATGTTCTTTGCATATTGAAACTGCTCCTTCTTCTCTGCTTTGCAAGAGTGAAACAGGCAAAGAGAGAACTACAAAGGCTGGTGCTACAAAGCTGCAGTTCATGTTTACAACACTCACAGGTTCAGCAGTGTCAGCCCGAGTTTTGTTCATGTCTCTACCACCAAAGACAAAGAGAAACATGCAATTCTCTTCCTGAAAAAAAACCCCATACTGTTTTTCCCTTCAAGGAATTTTTTAAAGAGAGGGAAAAATGATATTTTGAATTAAACTGTGTTTGCCTACAGAAATAATTTTTCGATAAGCTTTGTGGTTGGCCACATAGAAACCAGAAGTTTATGCTAAGTAAGGTACATGTCCCTGTAGAAACAGAACGTTGTTCTGCTAATTCACACAGAAAACCTGTCTCTGATGCAATTTCCTGTACTTTTATTTTACAATAAAAGCAAAATGCTTGTAATAGTAAAAATGCAGTGGTTGATCATATTCTAAACTCAAGGAACTGCTTCTAGAGATGAGACTTTTCAGAAAAGGAACACATCAATCCACAATTTATGTATTAAAAAAGCACTTAAGTATAAAGAATACAGGAGAAAGTAGACAAAAATATAGAATTTGGGTGGGATAAGAAATGAAACCACAAAAAGTCATAAAACACCAGTGCATGCAAAGAGACATAGGCTGTGGCATGGCCAGACCTATATAGGATGCAGCAGAAGTTAAACTGTGAAGTTTAGGTCTGATCCTATCTTTAAATCACCTGCATCTTTCCCCTTCTCTGCCTGGGCCTATTCAGTCTCCCGCTGAAATCAAAAGCAAAGGAGATGCTGGTACAGCCAGAACAGTGTCCTTCAGTGTTTAGGTTCTGCTATTTTCTGCGTCAAACACAGCTGCACTCTCCTCTGCCTTTGTTTCACTTTATCAGTAGCTCAGGAGCTCACATCCTCCAACCGACTCGGTAACGTGAGAGCTTGTTCCCCCTTTCGGGCCGCCGCCGTATTATCAGAACCGTGAGAGAAGGCCTTCAAAATGCTTGTCCAGCACTTTCATTTGTTGTGCTCTAATGTGGCTGCTGTAGTCGCTGAATATGTAGATTTAGAAGGAAGTTTTTTAAAGCAGCGCTCGGGAGGTATGCGTGTTAATCCCATTATCTGATAAACGGATTTGTGAACACACCTCCCACCATCCCGCATTAATAACGTATCCCTCAGTGTCACTAGGAAATGTAATTTAAATGCTTGTGAAGAGTCGATAGACCATATGTTCAAAACCATGGAATTAAACAAAACAAGTTTATGGAAAGTTGCAACGTTGTCAAGATCTTATCCCCTGCTCTCTCCTGCCGGCTCCCCCATCCTTCAAAGTCACCAATTAGACTTGCTACTGATTTTCTGCACATTTGTTGAATGTGCTACCACACACAACTAGTCTTCCCGAAAGCGAGCTGGAAGCCAAGAGCTCCGACCCAAGACCTGACCACTCCTGGGACCTAGGAAATTTAGATTCTCCTCCAAAGCCAGACACTGGCTCCTGCTCCCAAGGAAGCCATTCATTCTTTATCTTCTTCTAAAATGCAACACATTCTATAATATGGGAAGTTTGAATTCACATGTTTACTCTAATATGCCTGCATGCTATCAGTATTTTTCCATCACATCACAGTAAAGGATGGCAAAGAAAAACTTTTGGGGACCAGACAGCAGAAGCAGTTGATACTGAAATCAAACATTTTGCATATAGGCCATGAGTCCAAACTCAGTATAGGCTGCCAGCAACTCAGACCATTGGTTTTCGTTTATCTGCACTGAATGGATATGGAGACTAAACTTACATTCTCCTTATCAAGACATACTTTCAGGGAAGAGACACTTATCAGTGCCCTTTGAATATTTATCAGTGGTATAGATTACTTCCTTAAAAAATCTGTGATGCCATACATTGCAACATGACTTTTAGTGGTTAATGGGAAATCTGAACTTCAGCAAGGCGAGCACTTTTGGCAATCTAGACTCAAGGTAAGGGATTGGAAAGGGGTATGTAAAAATAAGAATAAACTATTTGTCAAAGAAACAAATGCAAGAAAGACATGTAAGTAATACTTATCACCTGGCAGTTCAGGCCAACTACTGTCTCTTATATAAAGATGACTTCACTCATGTAGCAAAACCCAATAAAAATAAAACAGTTCCCATGAACAATGGATGCAAATCTAAAATTTGCATGGGATCTATGGGGGAAGAGAAATCTTAGAAGGACATTTTTTGGCACAACCTGAAAAAGTCCACACATGATTTTGAAACTCAATCTTTTTATCTGCAGAAACATAACTCAATCAGGTTTTCATTGTCAATATTTCTGTTCACAGTTGCTCTGGTCATTCACATAGCTCTTAATGAGCCCTTTTAATTCCAGAATTGTATCATGGTTTGTAACTTGCATGTCAAGGCTTTGCAGCAGCAGGTAAGTCCTTGGGAGCTTCTAAAAGTCCCCTAAATAGGCAGGGTAAGTTACAAAGGATCAGCCTTGTAAAATTTTTCCCCCAATATTCAGAGGTATAAACAAAAGGACTCTACATCATCAGCTCAAGGACTTGATGACAATGCACACAAGTTGCTGGGAATATGTTGGAGCACAAACTTGGTCTCTGCCCCACCTCGCCACACAGACAGCCATGGTGTGCAGGAGAGGCTTGAGTAGCATCCTATCCCAAAGCATGGGCTCAGGTAAGCAGAGGTCACACGCCAGAGACAGCCCATCTATTTCCAGGGACTCATCATTGACATGACTGTCCTACATCCTGCCCTACTTTTCCAGAGAAGTCAGCCCAGTCTGCCCATGGGGTCAAGAAGGGGGAGAGAGACCATACGATAGAGTGCTCCAAATGCCCAAGATGCAGCCACCGCAGTAAGCGCGGAAAGGGAAGGTGAAACGAGCAAGTCATGCGCTCAGCACTTGAGCTGTAAGAGGCCTACAGTGCGTCCTTGTAGTGACAAGGTAATTCACACCCCGTGGAGAGAGGAGACAATTCCTTCCCTTCCACCCGTCGCCTCCTCGGGTGGCCTTTTTTACTCTCTGTAGATAAATACTTGGGTCTCGAGGTTTCCATTAGCCTGGGATGGAGGCACACCTAGCAGAGCACATTTGTTTTTGTAACCCACTTGACCAAGGAAGGAAAGAGCTGTTTCAAGTCCCACCAGTCCCAGCTCTACGACCGTAGCCTCAGAGAGGCATGCGCTTTCCAAATCAAGCAGGAGAACCAGCTCAGCTGGGGGGGGATCAAGTCCAGTCTGGCAACCAAGAAAGGAGTCCAGTCCAGCTTTTTGCTGAGCAGTCTATTGCGAATGAAGGCAAGGTCGGTCTTTTGGCTAGCAGGGGGAGAGCTGGCATCTGTCCCCCTCTTTAACAGAGACTTCATTTTAGGATCGGTGTCAACGCTGCTGAAAAACGGGATTTATGTTACCAGTTCTCCACCGATAGGGCAATGGGTTGGATAACGGCACCTCCTAGTCTGTGAGGTGCTGTGATTTGCAGCCCCCAGGAGCCGAAGGAGCCGAGGCGGTGCTGCACTACCCACCTCGCTCCGCTAGAGGGAGCTCCAGGCTCAGAGCTCGGCACCGGCTCCCGTTTAAGCAAATGTCACCCAAGCCGGTTTTTTTCCTCTTGCGGTAACTCGGTACGTAGAATTAACGGTGCATTTCGAGGGACATTTGTGAAATGGAAATCTGCTCCTTAGCTTTGGGTTTGCAGTACAGCTGCTACAAACTCTTTGGGGAACTGAGCGCGCTGCGAGGAAGTATGAGGCTTATACAGCGTTTTGCTAGGTATTTCCTGGGAACGTCTTCAAGATACACTTTATTTTGGACCCAAACACAGTCATAGGTGTTAGAAAGTACTTATAGCCTAAGCTTGTCAATAGACACTCAATAAAACCCCAATCCCATTCACCTCTTTTCGAAGGCTGAGATTTTAAAAACACTGCTATGCAACAGATACAGCGGTGCTTACAACAGAAACATGCGAGTCAGAAATAAAGTACTTCTCTACTGATTTAATGTGAACAGCTTTGAAGGCGTGATGTATAACACCTGAATATTTAGAGTTACAAAGCCAGCATCTCCCGAGTTGCACATTACCCTTTCACAGTGAAGCACAAGGCAGTTTCGGATGCCTGTAGCATCATCGGTGCAATCAGTGCCCATGTGTGCAAATACATTGCAACAGGTAAGTAGAACAGTTCAAGCAGAAGCATCAACTGAACTCTTGTGACCAGGCAAACAACATCAAAAAAACAGACCTAATTGGTTTGCAACAGCAGCGTGATTTAAAAACCAAGCAGCTAAAAACCCCAGGGAGCAGCATCTGCTATGTGTGGCAAGCACAGCCTCATAATTTAAGTGTCCCTGAGGTAAAAAAAATCAAAACATGTATAACAGCCAGAAAGGACCTCCACGGGTGGAGTGACAGTTGGGAAGGGCTGCTCCTGGGCCTGGGGACCAGGCAGGAGAGTATTTCTCATTTTGTTTAAGTGTTTCTAGTGGGTGACGGAGCTATAGAAGGAGCTACTCTCCTGGTATGAGCAGTGGTGCCCTTCCCAATTTTGCCAGCCCTCCTGAGGGAGCTCTGATTAGCCAGTTTTGTTCAGTCACTGCTGGAGTCAACTGTTTATTAATAAGTGAAATCCCCTGTTTTCTACGTTCTATTCCTAAAAAATAATAATAATAAAAAAAATCCTTGGGCTTCTTTGGGGGGGGCTGCTTAGAAACAAGCAACCTTGAGGTACTTTTTGCACATTCTTTGTCTTAAAGAGATTCACGAATCAATACTATTTTTGTCATCATTATTCATTTAATGCATAGCAGTAAATACGGTGCAGAAAGCAGTAGGGACAAGCAGGCGGTGTCAGCAAGAGCTGAGAAATGTCTGAGAGGAAGGAAATTCCCACCACCAGCCTGTCTGTCATGCCAAGCCCATGCCTGTATAGACACAAAGCTGTGGGTATGCCAGATGACTCGTGATTCACTTGTTTTTAATTATTGCAGACATATACAGGAAAACAGGGGCTCTGTTTTTCTTAAGGGCTATTTATTCCAGCATTGGCTCCTCACCTGAGGAGCCATGCCGCAGCTACAGTGAAGATAAGGGACAGTTTCTGGCCCAACTTTGAAAAAACCCCAGCCAACTCTATCCAAGTTGATGGCCTGCAGGTTTCCCAGCCACATGTTAGGGAGAATAAAATCCTCCAATCAAATCCAATAAAACCCCCTAAAATCAGACCCTGCACTTAATAAGACAGGGTTATCTGCTGCTAACCCTGACTGACTGCTCTCCACGGGGCACGGGTAGATGCGGCATCAGGAGGGAGGTGGGGAAAGAAAAAAACTCCCTTAGTTCACACTAGTGCAGCAGAGCTCATTATGTGCCCTGCTGCCTATTGCTGCGAGAGGTTAGAAATGCTTCTTTATATTTCCCCTGCCCTAATGCACTCGCTGCCTTCCCCATTCTGTTTATTTTGTGCCACCAAAGCAGTAACAATCAGCCGTGTGAAACATTATTCCCCAGCCTCCTTTCTGAGGTGAGCGCAGTCCTGAAAATAGGAGCAACTTCCAAAAAAAAGAAAAAATTACTGCCACATCAATTTCTATTCAAATCGCTTGGCAGATTTCTCTAGTTCCTTTGCTGGAGACCAAGGTTCACTTCCAGCTCCCCAGCCTTCAATACCTCAGGACAGTGAGTGCTGGCACAAACTGAAACCTGGTGACCTTCCTTTGAGAATATTAAGTCTTGCTGGAGTTTCTGTGAGGTTAATCGATTCCACTCAGTCCTCTCTCATGAAATCCTCGGACAGGAAAGAATAAGGAGAGAAAAAGCCAAGATTTTCAAGCAATCCTTATAGCCTCAAGATTGCTTCAATTTTTAATGGTGTTTGTCTCAGTCTCACCCTCCTTGGAAAGTATGCTTCTAGATACTCATATTATTCCTTAAATAAAAAAAACCTGAATATTGAGCTACACCTCTAATTTGCCAAGAACACGCAGTCTGTGCCACATTTCAAACACTATATAGCAAGGAACAGTGCAACGCCATGTCAGTTATCAGAACTGCTCGAGATGCTATCTTACCTAGAGCTCCCAAAACTTTGTGAAGAGATTTACCTTGTATAGCCTGGCACCCAAAAAGCATCAAGTACAAGGAAGCTACTTCAAGTGATTATAGTCACATGGAGAGTGACATGTTAAACACCGGCCCATGGAGCCATCCAGGCAACAACGAGCCTGATCAGCTTGCCAAGCCCTCTTTTCTCTTTGCTGCAGTTGCCAACACAATTTCTGTTGAGTGGGCACTCACAAATGCACTTTTGTTACTGAAAGGCCCCAACTCCTCATTGCTTTGCAGCAGCTGGAGCTCACTGGTACCTTTGTATTTCTCTGTTCCTGATGGGAGCCATGGACGGACCTCCAGGCTCTCGTCTGCTCCCTCTCACCGTGACCTACACCACATCTTGGGCAGTGGTGGACCTTGTCTAACGTTAACATTTCACATGCTGCAAAAGCAAACGCTGCGTCAGTTGAAATACTGAAGAAAGCAAAGAGTTAACATCTCCTTAGCCCCCCCCGGGTAAACTGGTCTCCAAAAGGCTGGCCTATCAAAGACACTGATCTTATATCAAAGTTTGACTGCACTTTAGGTTGTGTACAATATTAGGCACATGAGCACTTGAGTTGTGTGCATACTATGGGCTGAAATGGGGTCATTGGCCTGCTCAGGGCCAGCAAGGACCATAAGTGCCCTCAGGGCCCTGGCGCATACAGAGCTGCAGAACACATGAGGCATCATTAAAAACAGCAGATCTGACCAAAAGGATTTTTCTGCTGCCAAAACATCCCTACTCCAATGTCTGTGCCTTGCCTTCTGTGATCAGTGATGCCTTCGATTTGATCAGGATCACTCTGTGCTACAGGTCCCCAGCCAAACCGTCCGGCAGCATCAGCAGGAGAATCCACGTGGGATAACTGGGCAAGTACTGCTGGCACAGACCAGCTTTGCACAGCACTCAAATCCCTAAATAGCAGTATGAATCAAAATGGTTCAGTTTGGACATATAGAAACCAAAAAGGAGTAGGAATATATTTAAATCAAGAAGCAATTCTAAAATGCAGAGTGATCCCTGATTAGTTGCCACTGTTCATGAGGTTGTACTGAGAGATGCTACTTCCCCTCAGCGCTTTCAACCCTCTGAAATGCTACACAAATCTCACATGAGTAGCTGAAATTTTGAGCGCCAATCTTTCCATTCATTCAACTTAAAAATCTTCATTTGTTACACTGTCTCTGACACTGATCAAGAGTGCTATATAATCTTTGGATTAATCTGTCCAACAATCATCTAATTAATTAATCATTGATAATTAAAATGACCTCCTTTTGACTGATACCTGATCTCAGAAAGCTTCAAAAGAAACTTGACACATGTTGTGTCATGTTCCAGCATAACCCACTACAGGTATGTTATCATGTTATGCCACATCTGGTTTCCAGAGAACAAAATGAACCGAGGAGTAAATTAAAGGAGGAACCAGTTGTACACGTATCGGATCTAACCAGTTCAAGTATCTGGCAATGTACAGGAGCAGGTGAACTTCCAGCACACTTGTAGGACCACCATTTACCCCAGAAATGGCATTATTTTGGGATATGTCTGAGCAGGGACATCTGATAACACCATATTACCTGTGCAGTCCCTGCTATACTTAGGGGCTAGAAGAACCTTTTTGAGAGAAAATCTGACTAAAATCTCAGCTAAACTGACAAAAGGGAAAGTATTCCTCACATTTTGCCTGCACGAGCACTGAAAGCCCATAGGCACTGAGTCCGAGATGTGTAGACCATAAGGAAGATGAATGAACTGGCCATCCTATACCTCCCGTGATTTTCTTAAGCAGCTCCCTATCTTACGTGGGAACTGCAGACTGACCCACGCGTCCTCTGCTGCCCTTCCTGGTCACCATGGGATGAAGGAAAAAGTTTCAGGCTCCCAGGTGCCTCAGATAAAATGTCACCATGAGAAGCTCAGTTCTCCAACGACACTGAATAGTGCTGTTCAGGGAAAGCTGCTACCCCCCAGGGCGGTCCAAACCTCCGACAGTGAAAAAAACCTGCCACAAAGGTGCACAGTGCTCAGCCCTCATTTGCCTTTGCTAGGTGTTTCCTTCTCAGTAATATCCACCTGGAAAAGCAATGTGCAGCCCTGGCTTCACCCTTTAAATTCATTAAAAGGCAGTGATAGCATTTACTTCTCTCTTCGTGGGTATTTTGTCAATTTGAGGAGGAAAAGCATTTTTGTGGGAACAATAGTGTCAGCTACAGAGTTGGAGTCCTACCCTTCTCACAGTAGCACACAGCTGAGGAACATTTCCATTGAGGTGAGCAAGTTGACTGGTGAAAGCAGAAATAAACATTTACATTTATTTTATGCTGAGACTAAGTAGGGGCTTTTTAAAAAAACATGAAACACTAGTGAACCAAGGGGATTAGGGGCAGAAAAGCTATGCAACTATAATAAGTTGTGGGTCTCTTCCCAACGGGATATTGGTTTTCGGTATATAATTAATAACAAGAAAACTGTATCCTGACTTTGGGGTCCGCATGAGCATCCTGGAACAAAAAGGGCCATAAATTAGCATCAATTATGTATTAAAGTTCCAATTAACCTGGCTGACACTGATATACTTTAACAAGGTACACTTAGATAAAAGAAGCAACTCTCTAATTACTTGGAACGGGACCTCCTGACCCATTCTGCTCTTTTATCCCAATGCCAACCTAATGAGGAAGGAAGTGAGAGGTAGGAAACTGTGCATAAGGCAAGGCTGTAGCACCACAAGATGCCCCTCGGGAAATGCTTTTACCTTCTTAAAACTGCCAATGATTAATATTTTATTACTCTCAAAGCCTTTTAACTGTTTTCAGAAGAAGTGTTTTTGAGGCTGAAATTGCTAATGTTCATTTTAATGTGGAAATCTGCCATCTAATGAAGGTCCTGGTCACCCACTCCTGCTCTGTGACACACCACATACACGGTATTTGTGGTGGCGGCACACAGGGTTCCTGCACACAGCTTTAAAGGGTGCTCCTTGAAGTGAAGTACCTTAGTCCAGGCAAGAGAAAGAAAATCACAATTAATTTTACACCTTAACCAGAAGCGTTGGTTTAAGCATATTTTTCAGCACTGAAATATTGTGCAAATACCAAGGGCAACAGGTACACCTGTATAAAACCTGTACTGCTAGTAGGGAGAGCTATAACAAGGTGAGGAATGAGGACCCGGTCAGGGAGGTATATACAGATCATCTAATAAGGCATTTTTGTTCCTTTTTATGTTGGCTGAAATCAGATAACCCTGGATACTCAAGGGAATAAGTTCACGTGCATCTCCTGCCCATTAAAAAAACCTGGATAGTTGCGGAGAGGGTACAGCCAGGCAGTCTGGTCTTGTTCAGTTCTGTTCAGTGCTCAAGTCTTCTACCCTAGGTTGACCAACGAGACTTTGAACATATGCAATTATACAAAGGCCAAAGAGGGCTCTTTTTTCTGGTGTTTATTTTTTTTTCAAATCACTTGAAAATGCTGTACTTTACTGCTGAATAACAGTTCTCCAGAGCAAGGCAATTCCTGTAATGAGAACTGTAGAAGAACTAACTTGTCCCTGCAGAACAACCCTTTCTCAGTGCCAATTCTTTCTTTGTGTCATGTTATCAGCACTGTAAGTAGTTTTAAATTAATGATGATGCTGTCCCCTTCTTTATGGTTTTCCAGTGCAATACAGTTGGAGTCTCAGCTTTCACAGTTGATCTCCCACTAGCCACACAAGCCTGACTCCTGTCCTCTGGGAGAAGAGGTGTTGGTGGAATCCATCAAAGGCACCTCCTAATTATAGTCACAGTCTTCAAAACCCAGAGGCAAGCAAACTCGGCGCTGGGATTTCAGCTGGGTGACTCCTGCGGCGAGCGCTTTCCTGGGTCCTTGCAGTCAAAGGTTATCTTTCACGTAAGGCATGTCAAAGTTTAAACTTAAACACGTTGGGTCATGCTCTCCCCTAGATGGAATTTCACTGCAGAGGGCGCGAGATTTTCTCTAGTGCTGCAGTTATGCACAGTGCTGGAAGAGAAGCTTAACAGCTCCTGGCCCCCGAACTGTGACTCCTTTCCCAAGCTGGGGCTGTTGGATGTAATGTGCTCCATTAGCAAAAGCAGTCAGCAGACAATTGCCCAAATTACAGCCTTTCCAGCAAGATTTTCGGTATTTCTTTGCTTTAGTTGGGAATTTTGTCTTTATCATCTTCCCCATAACTTTGAGCCACTCTGCCAAAGCCAGCCGAGAATGGAGACAGAAATGTAAAAGAAACACTCATGTCTCTTTAGTCACTAAAAGGGTCAGTCAGGTCACCTGCAAGATTTGAACAGTTCATCAATGTCCCCAGCTAACGCTGCCACATGCATTATTCTCCTCCCCTGCATACCCTGCATTTTCTGGAGGAATATGTCTAGATCATTCAAATGGCTTGTGAAGATTGAAAGTGAACTTATACAATCAATTTTGGCCTTTTGTGACATCCCCAGTTACTTCAGTAAGCCCTTGTGGAAAAAGACACATCCCTAGTTCATACATGATGCATACCCCTTGATCCAGCTCCATTTAAACCAAGGTCTAGTTTAAACATCTGTGGGAATTGAATCAGACCGACAGACTATTATATATATATACACCATAGGGGACTTGCTCATAAGTCTCTTGTGGCAAACATGCTACTTATACAGTATCCCATTCAGATAAGTGACCTACTTATTGGTTGCGTGTTGTAAGCTATTTTGATGAGAGCAATGTGATCCGTGCTGTTCTGCTTCAAGTAAACTTTAGCCTTTGGGTATAAGAGGAGGAAAATTTGACATCCATGTAATAAAGGACAGCCACATATGTTCGGAGTGGGATTTTCAAAGCCATTCATCCCTGGCCTGAAATCAAACATTGCTAGGACAACAGTGAGCTCTTTAAAAAAAAATCCTGCCCAAGGTATACTAATACATCAAGTACTTAGTTGTGAAGCACTCGTGGGATTTGCAAAGCAACACAGCTGCCAGAAAGAGAAGCAAAGCTAAGAGGACGCATCCTCACCTCAACCCAAACACCCATCTTACCCTTACCAGAGCTGTATCACTTAGACTACACACCTAGTCCATGCACCCTTTAGTTCTACACACACTCCGTTACCACATCGTTTCATTAACCCCATCAATAAGAGTGAAATATTTCTCTTATCAACTGCTCAGTGTTTCCAGAAGACTACATACAGAAAGGGTTGTGAAGAAACGTAATGAAAGGCTGCAGGCAGAGTTAAGGTGGCAACGCATAGCACACAGCAGCTCAGTGTCTGTACGTGTGCAGTACTGATGCTATGCATACAATGAATTGTGAAAAGTAACTGCAGAAAGGAGAAAGAAAAAATTCACAAAGCCTTGATTCTCACAGGAGCATGGTCACTTAATAAATATCTAGGTGGCTTTATTCTCTATCACACTGGTTAGAAATGGGCCAAGGACCTGGGGAAATATGACAATTCTTTGGTACTGTTCAGCTGCAGGTGTACAGGAACATTAAGGAGCACTGTCATCTCTATTTCTTACCATTTGAAAGGAAAAAAGTCCAATTTCTACTGGAATATCACTAATGTGAAAAGATGGTAAATGACAGGACTTCAACTTTTTTGCCAGTTTATGCTGTTGATGAAATAAATCCATCTTCTTCTCTGTAAGACTTTGCTTAGAAGTGAGCAGATGTGAAATCCACCACAATATATTAAAAGAAAAACATCCTTTTCAAATGACACGGAGGGGAAAAAAGTGAGTGTCCTCCTTGAGATCTTATCTCTTTTCCTTCCAGCTTTACATCTCCATCATTTTATTCAGAGCAAAGTATCATCAAACCCCAGGAAGAGGGTTATCCTTATCAGCTAGGGCTGTCGTGGTACGCGTGGCTCCGTACGGTATAAATACACGCACACCCTGGTTCCCAGTTCAGATGACTCTGTCCAATGGTGAGTAGTATGTGAAAGCCCTTCAAAGCTCTTCAGTGAGCCAAGTGTGACAGTTTACTCAATCTTTTGTAGCTCCTCTGCCCCTGCCTTGTTCAAAGGAAAGCTTTTTTTTTCTTGCTAATTCCCCCCACTCCCTCTTTTAGAGGAATGAGAGAAAATTTAAGTGCCCTGCTTTGACACTCAGCTTGCTGCTTGTGAGCAGTCAGACCAGCTGCCTTCCCAGATCTCCACTACATTGTCGATATGTTCCTCTTGTGCCAAGACAAAATTTATAAATAGATTTGCCCAGTCAGTAAGCCCTTTCTCTTTAGAAAGACAGGGATTCAGGCAAAAAGAGGATTATTGATAACATGCAACATCTTTATTATGGCAGAGACTGCTACTGCTACTATAGTTAAGGACCTGTCAGCATTTCCATTGTAAGATTTTTTTTGTGCAAGGGTTTAACTTGGCAGTAAAAATTTAAATATACTTGAGGCTGGACTTTTTCTTGCACGAATTCAGTAAGAGTTAGACACAGGGCTCTCTCCTCTACCCCTTCCTAATTAACAATGAATTCAGTGAGGTTTAGAGCTTCTCATGTGAATATGCCTCTCCTGTTTTCTGAACAGTGGGGAGTAACACCTGATCCGGCATTGAGTAGTACAGAACAGAGAGAAGAGCACAGGACAAACACACAGGGCCAAAGCCTGCTCTTATTAGTAATGGTGCTTGAATAACATTTGGCCATTACAGGAATACATAGTTTTGGCTAGCATGCCATATTTTCCTCTACTTAAAAACAGCTGAGGGAGATGCTAAAAAAAGTCCTTTCAAAATCATCTCATTTAGGTAGTTAATTTTCCTTGCAGTGCATGCTGGTAGGACAAAGCAATCTGCCAATTGATGAATATATCTTGGGAGTCACCAGCCCCACCTCTTTCCCCCTGTAGTCTGTGCCTCTCTGTTCAGCCTCTGGCAAATCGCTTAATTTCTGCTCTGCCTCAATTTCAGCATTCAGGATGGAAAACGGTAAAACTCATGCAAATGGTTCTGCACGCAGAATTGATTCTGCTGCAGATCAAGCGCTTTCTGGCAGGAAATAATCCGGCTCCCTTTGACTTCAGCAGTAATTAGCCTGAGTGCAGAGCCATGGCTTGTTATTGCAGAGTTGCTGGCATCCATAGACTTGAGTAACTTCAAGGAGTCTCAGCAGTCTTGAGGACAGGACTGCTAAAATACTGCGGTGGAGCATACACGAGCTTCATCAGAATAAGGTCATCTTTCCTTTCAACCATGCCCACAAACACATGGAAGTAAGCGGTGATGTGTCCTCTGATAAATTTTCTCTTCTTCAGGTTTAAAAAAAAAAAAAAAAAGGAGAAAGTATTCATGGGTTTCATGGTTTTCCCATTTTTTGTGGGAACAAAAAAAGATAGGTACGTTGAACTACAGCCACTGATTTTTGCTAACATTTGTGAAAAAAGGGTGTTGAGGGCTGAAGGGATGGATGGAGGAGTGGTAGGTATATTTTCCTCCACCATGCATCTCAGTGGGATGCTGCATGTCTTTTTTAGACAACCAACACAGCAGAACATTTTTGCTTTCAGGATCTGAATAGCTTTGCTCTCTCAGCCTGAAGTCAAACCCTTAATATCAGGAGAATGTGGGCCTTTTTTGGGGTGCTTTAAGCCCAGCGTAAGTTACGTAAAGTCCTTTGCACGCATGGTACAAAATGCTCTTTGGCTTATATCTCTCAACATTTGTATTTGTGGCCAACTGAGTGGTATCTTTTGTGCGCTGAATCCTACAAAAGAATAATACTTCTCCGCCGTTTTGTCTGTTGACAAGATCTTCAAATCCTACTGCCCCTCTGACACATAATCAAAATTTAAAACAGTACATTTCTGTCTACTTTTATTTTTATGATATGAGGATTTAGCTAAGACTTTGACACTATGGAAACTAGACACAGGACATGATCCTGTTCTATCTAAATATATCCCCTGGCTTTCAATCACACTTGCCTCTTTTATATTTCATGAAAACTGCTCTTTACCTTCCTCCATCTATGCAACTTTTTTGGCCAGCAGGATCACCTTGCGCCCATCCCTTAGCTTTCATCACCAGCCATTACCACTTCAAGAGAGAATCACATGCATTGAGTGCAGGGGAGGCAATTCAAGAAACCAGGCCCTTACGAAACTTTGATGTAGCATATCATTAGGGTAATTCTCAAAAAAATGAAATGTTAAATGGAAAGCAACTTTTAACCATCCTAACTAAATGCCAAATGCAGCTTTAATTAAGAAAAGCAGATCAGCTTTTTCCTTGTGCTGTAACAAGAACGGGCTGTCCATTTCTTAAGGCATCAGCCTCACTAGAGATCTTTGCTATTTCTTATCACTGTCTTTGGGCATTAGCTTTTATGGCTTGTAGTAGCTCACAATCATAACACTCATTTACACTTCTTATCTACAGGGCTATGACATTACCACTAATGTTTTGTTAAACCACCAAACTATCCCTGAGTTACAGTTCACGCAAATCCTCCTTGAGTAAAAGAGATGGGAGGGACAAGTCTGAAATGCAACTTGATGAAAACAAATTTTCCATTTCAGTGTGGATTCAGATAGCTGCACTTCTGGAGACAGAAAAGCTTATCTGTCTCTTAAAACCAGCTTCATGGGCTGATGTGGGTTTTCTTATGACTGTGAAAACAGGACATAAAATTGAGACCAGAGTTAAGAAAGTTAGTATAGTTGTCAGGTAGTGCTGGTGCAAATGTGGACACTTGCGTGGAAGATGGGCCTTGCCTCTCCACTCTACCAGAGGCAGCAAAAGCCCCAGGAAGGCCACAAAATTCCCCTCCAGACAAACAAAATCCAGTATTTCTGCCCACCATGGGCTGGCTGGCTATTTTAAAAGAGCTTGTTTTAAGTGCCAACAAGTGTTATTTTGCCTGCATGAGACAACGGAGCTGATGGCTGAACAAAGCAAGAAAGACATTGGGGAGGAGTTGGAACAAATGTCTTAAATTTTTGAACCTGTCTGTTTTGCCAGTGACCCATACAGCGAGTAGCTGTGTCAGCTAATCACTTAGCTGGCCACTGCTGACAGACAAATACCTTGTGGTGACATCTGATGGAGTTGTTACAAAGCACCAACCTTTCAGGGGCTTGCCCGCTTTCGGAGGTGCAGGTCGGGCCTGCGCACGTTCACGGCGTGCGAGAGCGCGGTGCTTGTGCACAGAGGTACAGCACAGCTGTAACAAGTGCTCAGCAGCACACATGCAAATTCAGAAGCCTTCAGATGAATTCTTTAAAGAGAAGGCATTTGTGTTTACTTGGGCATTTTTATTTTAATGAAGTGATGATAATTAACTGATTAATAATATCACAGTCATCAAAAGCGATAGCATGTTTTCAAGGAGCATGCAACAATAGCTAGCCGCTTTTATGGCTTTAATTGTAAAAGCAAATAATTACATCCTTTTCAAGGCTTGAAGAGAATTGCTTTCAACTGTAAACAGAAACTACAAAAAGAAAATTCTCCAACACAATACCCATTTTTAAATGGCCACTTTTCCTAAAAAAATGCTTGTAACAGCTGTGTTTCAGGTGCATATTTTAGGAACTAATTACAGATATGGACAGTACCCAGACAATCAGATGAGGCTCTGCTCATCTTTGGGGGATCTTTATCCATGGATAGATTTGGCCCATGTCATCACCTTTTTTTTTTTTTTTTTTTTTTTTTTTAAATCCCTACGGAGCTCCATGTGCAATGCTGACCACACTGGGAGGAATGCAGATAACCTCAGGACTGAGACAGTTCCTCTATCATTACTCTACAAACCACTGCAATGGCTGGTTTATTTTTCTTCTTTCCAGTTCCCCTCCCGGCACCTGACAAATCTCACATTCTTTGTGCACGGTGAAATAGGGCTTCATTGCAAATTCTGGATGCAAACCATAGAGGAAGGCAAAGCGTGAATGCAGCTCTGTCGTTTGCCACACAAACCTTTTATATTCTGATGGAATTTGGTGCCTGTGACTGATCTATCTATAAGCTGTACAAACATAACACAGCACACCAAGGACCATCCAACAAACAAACCTAATTTTCTATACCTTCCGCCTGACACGCTCAGACAGCAGGGGTTTGTGTCAGCTTTCTTCTACCCTGACTTCTCTGGGGTCTGACCCAATACCCCCAACAGAACTACCAGATTTAACTGGACTAGAGTTGGATGGACCTTCGCGAACAAGTGATACCCCATACAGTAAACAAAGTTTGGTCTCAAAACTCAAGTGCTATAACAGCCCATTTTTAGATGCTTACACAGGAACAGGCTTGCCAACCTGTATGTGAGGTATGAAGTGTATGTGGAGTATGGAACTAGACCAAAAGTCCCTTTCACATCAGCAATCTTAAACACTCAGCACTGAGCATTGTTGCTTTGAATGTTTCCAGCTCCTGAAGCAATTCCAGGCAGACATGCTGACAAAAGAATAATTTTATCAGCATATGGCTGATCACAGCATCCAATTCCACCAGTATGAAATGGCCCTGTAGCGCACACTAGCATTTCTGCATACAAGTGGAACAGATGCTGTAGAGATCAATGTAATAACAGTTTAATTAATTTTAGTGTAAAAGTCAAATGCTTCCTTATTTCCAGTTGACACATCCCTAATTTCATAGTTGGCTCTATAAATTTTGAAAACAGGAGGAGAAATTTGATTCCAGAGTTAAATACTGCAGAAAGGCCTGATGAAATGCAAGAGAAACACTTCTCCCTTTCTGTAATCTTCATAATCTTGAAGTTATAATGTTGTCCGTTGTCCACACTTTGTTATAAGGTTTTTACAGCTACAGTTTTGTTTTTACAAAGCAGACCCCTGCAAAGCAGCCCTCTTGCATAAATGTGTAGTAGCACCGTGGAGCTCCAACCCCAGAACAAGATCCCATTGCAGATGACATACTGGGCCAGGAGTCAAGAGACTTGGCTCCAGTCCTCGCTCTGCAAGTGACATTTTCTGTCAAGAAAAGGTACACCCATTGGAAATCCTGAAAATCGATTTACCTAAGTTGTAGTAGAGCGAGATCTCATAGCCCACAGCACTGGATGAACAATCAACATTGTACAGCTCCTACCCCCAAATGCTAACGGTGTTCAGCAGATGAGCTGGAGAGGTTGAGAAGGTGAGGAAACATATGGCCTTAGACAAGTCACTTTATATTTCAGGTTGCTGATAGCACCAAGCACTATCTGCATATGATGCTAGTGGAAAGGCTGCTTGCCCTGCATCGCCCGTTAGTGCCCTGCTCTCCAGCTCCTGGGAACAGATAGGGGGAAAAACAGCACAACAAACTCAAATACATTCAGCAAGCAAATATTGCACCCTGACTTCTGGTCAAGGGATGTGAAGAAGTTAAGCAATTTATTAGTAAAACACTCCTAGGGGAGATTGACATAGTTGTGGTCTGTGTAGAGTTCGGATTGTCACAACAACGAGAAGAGGCAGAGGGTGATGAGCGATTGCTTGCTGCACAAAGTGTTCTTATGCTGAAATGTGTTTAGCAAATGTTTATTCCACAGGCAGGAACTGCTAGTGCCTGTAGTGGTCACTTAGGCCTGAAACCCAAGATTTCAGTGATTTCATCTGAATGCATTTGCCGAGCACTGGGTGACATTCACCAACACAGGCAGCTTCTCCGGTTTCAGCAGGAACTAATCTACCATCCTCCTGCATCTCTCACTTCCAATGACCCAAACTAAAGAGCATCACCCACACCCCGCCTGCTCTGACCCTCGGTGGGGTATCACCTCACAGTTAGGACTCTTCATCCCAATGTGCTTCATTAGCAAGAGGAGACAGTGGCCAGGACTCTGCACAAGTTGTCAAACAAAGAGTGCCCAGATCACAACAGGCACCGCCACAGAACCCCCCACTCCTCCAGCAGCCTCCTTCCATCGTGAAACAAAGACAGGTTGAGGGGAGAAGTGACGGGGACGGGAAGGAGGGAACCCTTAGCTGTGCTTAAGCAAACACATTTGGAATGAGGCTTAGGTTACTCCACACGTCAAGGGGATTTTTTCCCTCCTCCCCTTCCTCAGCGTCATGTTGGCAAACTGTTGATGACCACAGGCACGGAGGCCTCTCAACAGGGGACCAGCAGAGACCAGAGGCAAGAGGATGGGGGGTTCGTCGTGCAAAGGAGACCATCCGAATAGGCACATCCTCTGGGTGCTTTTGTTCGAGGGCTATGCTTGACTAACAAATCCTGTTGCACTAAGATTGCAGCCTGCAGATATCCTAACAAAAACAAAACCAGAGTACTGCCTGTACATCCAAATGATTTCAGGGAAGAGCTGTTAACAGCAGGATGACAAACACCACAGTCCTTGAGCTTATGTGTGCCAATCTGAAACAACTCCTTGTGTTAGGATATCACACCGAAAAATCCCACAAATCAAACACAGTAATACCAAGTGCTTGTATAGCATGTTTTACCTGCAGCTCTTGGAGCGATTACAAAGAGAAATGAAGAAGAAAGGCTCATTACCACCATTTCACAGATAAGGAAACTGTGGCACAGAAAGGAAGTGATTTGTCCTGCAGCCCAGTGGAAGAACAGGGCAGTCAAGTCAAGCCTCTTAAGTCCCAGTCCGATGCCCTCTCCCCTGAACTATTGTAGCTGACTCTGACCCTGCAGGAACTTCACATTTGTCATTATGCTTTACACCTTGATCATGAGGCTGGGTATCTTCAAAGCACTGCCCTCAGCTCCTTGGCCAGGAGAGGAAAAAGCTCCCATGTACCTAATCAAATATAATTGCCATTCCTGGAGAAAAGAGATTCCTTCTCAACTCCTCTGGATGATAATTCACCCTGTGTTCAGGTGTAAATGTAATGCTATATGTAAGCCAAGATAAAAGTAACTCCTCTGACCACTTTTAACTCAACATCCCTTATGCAGTAAATTTCATACATAGCTATTGAAATAGTACCAGGAATTGGCTGTAATTTTGTTGTCTATTAATATAAGTTCATATAGCAGTTTTAGAGTATTCTTACTAAAATGTAGGCTCCAGGGAAAGCTTGTTTAACAATAAAAGCCTTTCACCTTTAAACACACAGATAGCAGAGGATTAGTTTAACTATTGAACTGCAACTGGGGGACCAGTTTCCGAGAAGACACTGGCCCAGCACAGATCCTGCATCCTTTGAGGCTCAGGCACAGCACTTCTATCCACTACAGCTGCAGTTATAACACAGAAACAGAGAAATAGCCAGGACAGGAATATGGGTCAAAATCAGCACTTAAAAGTGAACCTGGAAAACAGTAAATCACCAGTGGAGATTCCAGAGCGTGAGCACAGAGCGGTTGAAAAGAGGGACGCTGCTTAACAAGTCACCTGCAGAGTGCCGCTCCCACAATAAGCAGCGTGGCTTTAGGATGTACACATGAATACAATCTCATGAGACAGATGAGAGCATCTTGGTGGGTAGACAGCAGGTTTCTTCCCTGTGTTGCTACCAAAAGGTTGTTACTGTGACCAAGTCAGACAGTTGAATTATCAGACACGAACAGTTAACAAACGGGGCCAGGGAGGAACGGATGTTTTCCCTTAGGTGCCTTGTGTAAACTTGCAGCCTGCTATGCGCTGAAGGTGGCCATAGGTGACTTGTAATCCAGGCCAAAAGCAGAAAATCACAGGATTAAAAGTGGGTGGTCAGATCATTCATTTGACTTGTAGGGGAAAAAATCCCCACGATATCCGCTCGTAGACGACAAGCAGTTTTGCAGGGAACAAAGAAATCTCTCTCACAGACAAAATTGGTCTGCTAGGAACTGAGCCCATCTAGCTCCTCACCTCCCCACCACCCTCCCCATATCTTCCCCTCTAAAAGGATCTTTTCTGGGTTTCAGGGAATGCGTGTTTATAAAATAGTTCCATTCAATTAGGGCACAGAGTACAGCAGCTTTATATCAGAGGCAACCCAGAGCGAGAGCTCTGTGGAAGTGCAGGTACACGGTAATGATGACAACCCTGCACTGGTTGTAGTGTCATCACCTCTTATTCTTAATCAAAAGGCTTCCAATCCCTTCTCGACGTGTGCACTCGGAAATGAAGGGACTGCTGGAGAATCATTTGAATGTGGCAGCCCTAGATAATGATGAAACGAATAAAAGGCTGACTTTTTTGTTTAGGTTTGAGGAAGAATTCAGGATTCCTCTCGTGAAAAGGCAGCAGTTTAATAGCAGCGAGGCAGAAGGTCTTCTCGTTATCCACAGAGGCTGCTGTCGGTGCAGCGCTAATGGCCACGGCACGGGCTTCCCCAGAACGCTCCCCGCGACGCGGTGCCCTGAGGAAGCTGCGTGCCGGCGGGGTGAGAGGAGGCTGCTTCAAGAGACTCAGCGCGGGACTGGGAAACAGCGTGGGGCTCGAGTGCCTGGGCTTTCCTTTGTGGAAAAGGCAGAGGACAGTTTTTCCAGGCTGCGCCGAGCGATGCAAGCCACGCAAAGCCACGGCTGGCCGGCCGAGCGTGGTGCGTTGGTGCCTCTGCACCCAACTTCTTTGTCCCTGCTGGGGTGGCAGCTGCGTAAGCGAACGTGGTGCTGCGTGCAGTGGAAAGAGCGTGCAAATCAACTATGGGCCAGGAATCGCTTCCATGAAATAAGGGCCTCGGGCAGGCACATAACATCACGGAGCCTGGAAGCAGCCCATTGATAAGCTGTATCTTCCCATACACTGCCCTGCAAGACTGATTTTTGATATTGGATTTGGGTGAAAAGAATGGAAAGCTGCTAAGCACTTTGCTTCTCCCTGTAACTCATACATACTTCTCAACACAATCTTATTAATATCTCTTGCCATATGTTTTTGCAATGTCTTTTGTGTATTAGAGGAACCAGCCACTGTAACGCATAGGATCTTTTGTCCGAGGGAGGTCAAGAGCTGTGCTGTATCACCTATTGAATACTTGCTGGTTCTCTTCAGGGAATACCAATGCCACACCAGGCAAGAGCAGCAAGAGCTTTTTGTTTGGGTGGTTGATTTAAAAAAGGCAGTAATTCAGAAAAGGAAGTTGAGTAACAGGGGCTTTTTCAGTGACTTAAGAACCCATGGAAATAATTTTTGCTTCTATTTCATTATTTTCCTCTTCGTCCAAAAGTAAACCATTCACCAAAAAAATTCCTGACATTTGCAAAATTGCAACTATCTTTAGCGTTTTGCCCAGCCCTTCTCAGGCATTCACATTTATCTATACCAGAGCAAAGCACGCAAAACAAAATTCAAAACAACTTCTGTTTAATGCTAGTTAAAGTTACTCTATTCACTGCAGTAACATTTGCCCCAAATGCAGAGCTAGCAAGGTCAATAGTTTCACTTTTTGTGCTTCAGCTACATTAATATAACAGTTTGCCATTCCTCTCTATTACTATATACGTTCAAAGCCTCATAAGCTATCATGGACAGCCTGATCTCTGACACGCAAGACATGTTAACAACAGCTTTTCCCATTCAGAAAGCCAGCAAGAAAGGGAAGTCAGACCTTTCAATGTATGTTAAGTAACAAATATAAGATCTCCATGATGCCCTACATGATGAAACACCTTACAGCAGGTTAGAAAAGGAAGTATGTGGAATCAATACATTTCTTCTCACAGTTACATAGCTGCATACATCACCACTTTTAACTTCACTGTCTTCAATCCAGCCCACTGTGTGCACAAGTAATATCATAGGGACAAGGCTATAGAAAAGCCAAGGACATTATAAACGAACAATGTGGTTATTCAGCGCATACATCTAGGGTTAGGGCAGAGTGACCAGTGATATAAAAAGCCCAGAACACTGTGATAAGATTTCACTGCATAGCAATACCTGTTAGTATGAACGTCTAATAAGAAAAAACAGCCAATAAAACGAGCTTGCAGAGAGCACACAATAAACATAGTCAAGCAAAAATACAGAATATATATGTACACAGTTTCAGGATTTTTTCCCCTCATTCACAAAACCAAAGCGTATCAATTAAGACAGTTGTATTGGGTTTATGTGGCAAGGTTTTGGTAGCGGGAGTGGGCTGTAGGGGTGGCCCCTGTGAGAAGAGGCCAGGAGCCGTCCCTGTGTTGGACAGGACCAGTTCCAGCCAGCTCCAAAATGGACCCACCACTGGCTAAAGCTGAACCCATCAGCAATGCTGGTGCCACCTTTGTGAAAACACATTTAGGAAGGGGTAACAAACACTCCTCAACAGCTATGGCAGAGAGGAGTGAAGAAAAAGTGCAAGAGAACCAGCCCTGCAGACCCCCAGGTCAGTGCAGAAGGAGGGGGAGGAGATGCTCCAGGCGCCGGAGCAGAGATTCCCCTGCAGCCCGTGGGGAAGACTATGGTGAGGCAGGCTGTCATGACAGACATGACGGAAGGACGACATCGGAGCTGCTACTTACACTGCAGGCTGGCGAGGACCGCACGCTACAATAGGTGGATGTGCCCCGAAGGAAGTTGCAGCCCATGGAGAGCCCACGCAGGAGCAGGTTTTCCAGCAGGAACTGAGGCCCATGGGGGACCCGTGCTGGAGCAGTCCGTTCCTGAAAGACTGGCTGCACCCCGTGGAAACAACCCACGCTGGAGCAGGTCTTGAAGAACTGTAGCCCATGGGAAAGGACCCATGTTGGAGCAGTTTCTGAAGGACTGTTGTATCCCATGGGAAGGACCCCATGCTGGAGCAAGTGAAAAATTCAAGGGAGGAGTGGCAGAGACGAAGTGTTATGAACTGTCCACAACCTCCCATACCCCTTTGCCAAGACGGGGGGAGGAGGTAGAAGAGTCAGGAACGAAGGAGTGAGGTTGAGCCTAGGAAGAAGGGGTGGGGGAGATAGTTTTGTCTCTCACTATTCTTCTCTATTTTTAAATTGAAAATACATTAAATTAATTTTCCCCCAAATTAATTCTTTCTGTTTTGCTAGTGATGCTAATTGATAAACAATCTCCCTGTTTTTATCTTGATCCATGAGCTTTTTTTTACATCTCTTTTTCTCCCCCCCTGCCCTGTTGACGAGGGGGAGCAAGAGAGCAGCTTGGTGGGCATCTGACAGACAGCCAAGCTTATTCCACTAGAACAGCATTGTCTTGTGCATGATAAAGAACAAAACAAAGCTCCTCAGCTCCCTAGAAACCAGGGTTCACTCCAGAAATACGCCTCAGACCAACAGAAGTAAAACCATTGTCAAAAAAAGGAAGAACAGATTAGAATAGCAACTTCTTTTTTTAGTGCAAACTAAGTGAATTAAAGCATCCCATAGAATAACTCTTTCCTAAGTACTTTTTGTTGTCTAAAATTACTCCTACATGCTCACTTCTGACAAAAATGCTTTTCCCTCGCTCTTCCCACTTTTATAGCCTCCCCACCATCCTGATAGGCAGAAAGTTACCTCATCTGTGGGTTAACAAGCTCAACACCCTCTTTTTCTATTGGTTTGTTTCCTCCTCAGTCATTTTCAATGGAGCAATTAAAAGGCTCAACCATCTCAAGGTGTTCTCTACCTGATTTGCAGGTAGCTTGGTGAAAACCACAGCAAGAAGTCAGTAGATGAATGTACGTGTGGACTTCAGTCAGCACAAATCCTTGAGAAAACATTTTTCTCTTGGATTATAACTGTTTTGGGTTGAGCCGAGACTGTTTCCTAATCATTTTAAGCTTCATAAGTGATAAAAGTGTCCATTCACTTGTGTGTGAGTTTTATGAAACCAACCTATGATCTCATAATAAATCTCTTATAAACTAGTTGAGGATCAGCCCTTGGTTATAGACATAGGAAAGATTCAGCAAATACAAGACATGAGAAAATAGACTACATTTTTTTACTGTGCTTTAGTTATTAGATGGTCAGCTGAAGAAAAGTTGAGTTGAGAAAGGCCATTTTAACATTACCTGGGCAAAGGAAAAGTATCTTTTCCTATTGCAAACACATCAATGCCAATAAGGTCAGATAACATGAGACAAGACCCAGCATCTACACTTCTCTAAAGCGTGATGAAATCCTTCTCTCACAAAGCTGCTCTGTGGAAGTATACTCTTACCAGGGTCAATGAGCACCTTAGTTAACTATAAATTAGACAGTTTTAAGCACTCTGCTCAGCTGTAATCCCCTATTTGTATTAATATATTGCTCCAATTAAATGTGCCATTTTGGGTGCTAATGAGTAAACTGCACTGTATCTGATCTTGTAATTAGTACTAACCCACCTCATTGCGACACTGTGGTTTCCTACAGGTGCCAGTAGCTACTGCTGGCTGATTACGGCAGGGGCATGTTTTGACCACAAACCAGCAGCTTTACAGCACCGTCTTTATATTCACTTTTGAGAAACCCAGTTGTCATCCCCAGCCTCTCACGCAAACGATGTTTCATGGAGCCTCCACTGAAGCCTGTTGGGACCCCTGGGGAATGGAGCAAAGGGAAAAATAAGTCTTTCTGAGGAAGCCTAAAACTGACCGACAAATGGTGTTTCTGAGGTATTGAAACTACAAACTTGGGTGGAATTCAGTGAATTATGCAAGCTTAAAAATATCAGTGTGTCAAAACATCAAATTTACGTAATGCCATGTTCTGCTTCAGAAAATTCCAAAGTGTCTTCTCTAGAGACAAAATATTTCAAGGCAAAGTACCTAGTGATTTAGAAGCAACAAACCAAGGCAATGTGCAGGAGTGGCAGTGCCCACTCCCACGGTCCTCGTGTAAGGCAGCTCTCCCAGGATGGCCACAGGGCTGAGGAGTGCCAGCTCCTCGCGGCTGCTTCCCACAAGGTGTTAATCCTAAAGCTCAGTGGTAGCGTTTTAATATCACTGCTCGTCACTGCAGCAAAGCAGCCGCTAGTCTGGTTATAAAATAGGTGTATTTTAAGTGCGCTGTCCTACTTTGTTCTGTCCAGGGAAGAGATTAGGACGGGACCTGTAGGCAGACATTGCTCATGCCTCATGGTATCCTTTCTCTAGGAACCATTCTTGGTTTTCCCTTGTTTCTTTATGAGTGTAGTAAAAACGCTCTGCAGAGGGTCTTGTGTTTTGCAATCTGAATGGGCACAGCTGACACAAAAAGGTGAGTTTCAGACTAGTTTAGAGCAGTGATAAAAAATATATTGCACTTCTCTTTGGTTTGGTTTAGATGATGTCTGGTGCGTTCACAGATACAGGAAAAAAACAGCGGAGAATGGGACGGAGATAAAAATCTATTCCAAGTATTATATACCTGGGATCAGCTTGCTTACAGCAGGCCTAAATTTGGCCCAGAGAATCAAACCACAATGTGTCAACGTAAATTAAACAGGCCTTCTTCAGTGGTGGAGCATCCATAACCATGTCACAATAAAATTGTTGATGGTGGACTGAAAACAAGGTAATTTTGTCACCTTCATTTTCTTTCTGCTCAAGTGGGAAGCAGGAATGCTGCAGAGCTGGGAGGTGGCACCTGCAGGCCTGTGGCATAGCGGCTGAGCCCGAGGAAACCCTGGCTGCCCTGTATGGCCTGGGAAATCCAAAGCTTGAGGCATTTTCCAAAGAGGCTGAAGGAATGACAAAATACGCCGCCTTCTCGTCAGCAGAAGGTGCTTAGCTGTGCTCTGAGGCCCGAAGTGGAATAGCATGAGTAAAGGTATACAGCCTGCTTTTTATGTCTTTAAAAATATACATTAATGGCATAATTAAATACAGGCAGGGCTGCCACTGTTTTTTTTCCTTTATGGTGAATTCCTTGCCCCCCAGGTTCCCAGTTTCAGTTACCCAGTTATTAGCCCAGGAACGCTTATTTCTCTGGAAACTCCCCAGGAAACGCTGCTGTCAGCTGCTGCAATTTCTATATAGCTCACTCGGTGGGACACATTGCCGGGGTGGGATGCCCTTGTGCAGAAGGAGCTGTACATGGGCACCCCACCTCCCCGCCTGCCACCCACCCGCTGCTGCCTGCTGGCTGATGCCAAGGCAGGAGGAACTTCAGCCAGTGAAAGGTTTTGAGCATTGTTAGCAAAGACAAACGAGCAGTTTTAGGTGTGAATGGATTTGTTGAAGTATAATGGGAAGAAGAAGAGCTCTGCATTCCTGGGGTGTGTCAGCAAAGGCCTTTCTAAGAGCAAGGGAGCGGTGCTGGGAGAGGGGAGCTGGGAGGCAGCAGGCTCCTCCGGTTAGGACTTTGGGACTCAGAAGAAGCGGGTCTAGCCTCTACTTCCATTAGACCCACTTTCCCAAGTGATCTTGAGAAAAGCACTTACACTGAGTTTCCTAGGTGTAAGAACTGCAGATCAAACTGTACCTTTTTCTTCCAACCTTCTGCCTCATCTTTTTTGGCTGTAAACTCTTTTAGGGAACAACTGCACGGGGGCCACAGTCCCAGCAAGGGGACCTCACTGCTGCTGGAATACAAATAACCTCGGAAAGATTATTCTATGACTGTCTGAATTGCTTTTCCTGCCGTTTTGGTTGCAAAGTGCTAGTGGCGTGCATTAGAAGATTTTCAGGCTATTGTGCTTTTATTTTGGACTCAGACCTAGATCTTATCATGTGAAAATGCCGCAGCTAATGCATAGTAGGATGTGATATCCTGCATTTTGCGCCCCTGTATCATTAGCTGGAGGAAAGAAGGAAAAGGGGAAAGAAAAAAAATAATCCACCTTTGTGTAACTAAAAACCTCGCAGTGGGATTTGTTTAGTGTGAAAGAATGATTAGTAATTTTTAGTGATTAGCAATTTTCTCCCTCAGGTGGCTTTTCTGCATTCCCGTAGAGCTCACGTACACAACAGACTTGCCAAATGGGAAGAAAAAGCTGAGGCAGAAAACACTATGCAGCAGTGAAAACTCTAGCAGGCATTTAAAACAGATATAGTTGACTATTTTTAAACAACAGGTCTAATCAACAGAAGGAATATAATCTTTTTTTGTAAATCACTCTGTGTTTGTGCAAAATTCCTCCTAAATACCTCCAGATCTCGCACTCATGACATAATTAACCTAGGAAGCACAAATATATCTATCTATATAGATATATAGTTATCTATATAACTAGACACAGATCTAGATTATAGATACAGGGAAGAGGGGATAGCACATCTCAACATCTCTATAGATACAGATATATAGGTATATAGATGTACTATCCCCTCTTCCCTGTATTGTTTAGAACTGAGCAGAGATGAAAAAGACCTCTTGGTTATGCCAATTTTCCCTCCCCTGTGACATGCTGAGGAAATTATACTCTGGTGTCTAGTAGGACTGGTTTTCCCTGCCCCATTGTGCAACAAAAAGTGATTATTTTTAACGTGGGTTAGAAAGAAGCATTTTTCTCTTCTCCCTTTTCCAATTGATTCTGCTGCAGGAGGCATCATGCTTTATTTTATGAGTGAGGAACACGGGGCCAGATTCACACAGGGGTAACTCTTACTGAAGATGGTGGAGTTGCATCAGGGATGGATTTGACCCATCTGTTATTTTTTTCCCTTAACTGCAGCTCGCCTGCAAAACCTCAGTCATTACACCTGGTTAGACTAGAGACTTGACAACCTGTGTGGCCTCAGCATTTCCTTTTATGAATCATCCCCTGTCTCATATAAAGAAATCCAAGACAAGTTGAACACGGCTGCTTAGTTTGATGGCAATCACACACATTGCCCACCTCAGGGCTGTGTGTCTAACCTTTTCCAGGAGCTGGGAAAATATTCTCAGCTTAAAACATCCCATTTAATGTTGCCTTTAGAACACGAACAAGAATCTCCGCTGCATTTACTGTGGGGAAAGGTGCTCGAATGAAACCATTGGAGACCGAAGTCCTACACGTACAGAAGTGGTGCCACCTCCTCCTGGTTGCCTCATTAATGTCCTACCCTGGTAGCCCCCCAAGGAACAACAGGACAAATTAGCGTCTACACTCAGCCAGCCTTAAACCAGTAATTCCAGCAGCAGTGGTGGGTTTTCACGTGGCTGATTCACGTGAAAATCACCTGAGATCTGCTAACATTTTGGAGATGCCACTGAACAGCCCCTGTTTCAGCATCAGTTCCCAAAGCTCCCAGATGTTTTCTCATGGAAAGGCACAACCTGCTCCAGGACTGGATGTGAACTGGTGATGGAGATAAAAAGCTTATTTCATAGCACTCCTGGAAAATCCGAATGGGTAGCTGGGAGGGAAGCCAAGGAATTGTGGAGTCTTTCATAGTTGCTCCCTGCTCTCCCTTCAAATTTGTTGAAGTCCTCAAGCTTCACATTAGCTGATGCCCTAAGCTGAATCACCTTGAGAAACAGCTTGTAATAAAAAATAATCCTATGCACACTAAGAAGCAGATTTAAACAGGGAGCTTCAGAAACATGTTGTGTGTTTTTTGGTTTTGGTTTTTCGCTCTGCTGTTTTGCTTTTGAGTCAGAGGAAATGATTAGCTCCTAAAATTTCCCCGGTACTCAGGAATGTGACTGCTTAGCAGATGAGGCCACCTTGACGGATGGGATGCAGGCGGCTTGTAAGCCTTGTCTTTTGCTTTTCTTCTATGCTGATCATTTCAATGGATAAAAGGTGGCCTCCCTTACTAGAGCACTAGCTGCTGCATTTTTAATGTTCAGGCAGAGGGTACACACTTAACAACATTTCCTTCCACCCCTTCTTAAAGCTGATATATTGTTGTGTTGTGGATTTGCCTTGCCACTATATCATTGACCATGTTACTGGAGCTGGGGTCAACAGATGTCCTCCATGGACCACACTGATAGAGCTGCTTAGAAACAGCTTATTTTCCCTCAGAATATCAGATCAGACCTACTGGAGACAGCCAATGGATACTGAAAACAACAAATCAACAAAGTGGGAGAGTTTAACCTTTTGAAGTGAGGATGTCCTTAAAAGCAAGCCAAGTGAGGATTTGCAACTCAGAAACAGAATATGTTGTCTAGAAATATTGCTTTATAAATAAAAAAGACCATTACAGGACAATACTTTTGTTAACTCTGAAGCCTGATTTCAGATTAAAAGAGAACAGGAATGGAAAATTTCCAAACCAGTAGTTACATTTGTGTGCACGCACGTGCATACGCGCACACGCACACACGCAAAGCTTTTCATGACCAGCCCATTTCCACAGCTTGCTGCTTGCCCTGGATCTCTGTTTGCCCAGACAGGCCTGAGGGATGGATGTTAATGTGATTATATTTTTATATCCTTTCCTGGCTGCCAGAGATTCTCCATCTACCTGAGCGATGCAATTTGCCTTTTTGGCAAGTGTGTCTGCCCAAGCATCTTCTTCTCCCGCCATTTGGCGTATGCATGTATAAACGGGTCCAAAAAGGGCTTAGGAGCACTCGTGTATGCTGCTGTCACAGAGGGAAGGGAATTTTATATGCAGGCACCAGCACACTCAGCCTTAGGCAGGCTGCCTGGCAAAACCCCTCTACGCAGTACCTGCGTCCCTGGGGGACGGGGCAGCCCACCCTGGGCTCGGCATGGTGCCAGTAGAGCACACGGATACAGGAGCACAGGCAGCCAGAAGGCCAAGCGAGAGCATCCAATGGGTTTGCTGACAGGAGGGATGGATCCAGGCTGGGAATGTTAAGGTGTTTGGGCTGTCACTATACACCGTTACGGAGACATGCCAGCCCTCCTCAGGCTTCAGACTAGATGTTCTTGGCCAAAGAAATGACGATTTCCTGGTGGAACAAGAGTTACTTTTTTTAAATTATTGTTAAAAATAAAGCCCTATGAGTGTCTCCATAAAGAAGCAAAAGAGGATTCCACAGAATAAGTAAATTTCTATTTGTTTAATATTAGAGTTTGCAGATATTTACAGGGGAGGAGGCCTCTCTTGATGAGAGCAGCACTTTCCAGGTGCTACTTCTATTTCTTCCTTCTGTTATTCCTAGGAGTGGGATCCTTGATCCATTCAGGCTTTTTGCTCACTGTTTGTCGCACTTGTTACTAATTCATATGAGAAGATCTGACCTCATATGCTGCTTTTACGTCTCATAGTATCACTGAACTCAACAGGATTCATCTTCATTTACACTTTAATGAGCAAAGGAATTACTACGACCTTCTCTTTGAGAAGGGAAAAATGAAAAGCATCTGATTTAGTAATTGTTTGACTATCTGAGAGAGGATAGCTAAGAAAAGAGGTCTGAGACGCCAAGAATAAAAGCACTGTGGAAAGTCAGTGTAGAACTTACATTAATGGAGGAGCAAACTGAGGCACAGAGTAATCAAAGTTATGGGACTAAGTCCGTGCCAGCCGATGCCCACAGTGAGGACCCATAGAAGATGGTGCCTTCCACCGATTTGATCAGTGGAAACTGGTCCAAGACTAGTACAAAAAAGAAAAATGAATTAGTTTGAAGGAAAACTGCACCAAACAGAGTAAATAGAGTTATGCCAATGTTTGTTTTGGAAACAGTATATGCTCAGGTGAGAAAGTGTCCTGACTTGCAGCATATTTTAGCTTGCCTGTATACAGAGGTCCTTAGGCTTTTCACGATAATCACTTTCACCCTTTTGGAGAAGAATGACAGACCATCGATTTGATACATGACAAAAATGAAAAAAACAGAGGCCAAACACAAACTTAGCAGAACAACCTGCCATAAAAATCAATCAGTATTTTCCTTTTATTTGGAAGGTAATTAAGTACTGGAGTTCAGTTTTACTGAACTATGAAAATTAGATATTTGTCATTTTGACTACAATTCTAACGTCCATTCATACATTCTTCAAAATGCTCTGGCTTATTGCTTTGACGAAATCCACGTTGACATAAGACCTGGGTCTAAATGTTCAGTCTGAGGGTATTCCCACAGCCAGCGTGCTGGAGGCTAATGACACAGGGCCTGCAGGTCAGGTGGGTCATATCCCTTTTCATCTTTCTCTTCCTCACCAACACATAATCCTCCTCTTCTTCACGACTGGTCTCTATGTTCAGAAGCAGCTGATAATATCCTGCAGGCCAACTATTGAGCTTTCAGACAGGCACTTTTACATTCTCCCATCTGCTGCCTCTTGGACAGGGAAGAGCCACCTCTGGAGCCATGGTTTTGCTCTCCTTCATGTTCTTTTTCAGTGTGCCTCCAAGACCCCGATGGCTTGTGCTCCTCCCCTTTCCGTGTCCTGTGTTATCTCTTGTCAAACCCCTGCAGAGGAAGCATACCACAGCTTGGTTTTGCAGAGCACAGCAGGACCATGACTGAAGCCTCCATGCTCTACCACTGCACAAATGCATTTTCCAATTAGATCCAGCATGCTGGGAAGAATTTCCCTAGGGAACATAGAATCATAGAATCATTTAGGTTAGAAAAGACTTTTAAGATCATTAAGTCCAACCGTTACCCTAGCACTGCCAAGTCCACCACTAAACCATGTCCCTAAGTGCCACATCTACAGGTCTTCTAAATACCTCCAGGGATGGTGACTCAACCACTTCCCTGGGCAGCCTGTTCCAATGCTTGGCAACCCTTTCTGTGAAGAAATTTTTCCTAATATCCAATCTAAACCTCCCCTGGTGCCACTTGAGGTTGTTTCCTCTCTTGTTCCTTGGGAGAAGAGACTGACCCTCACCTCACTACAACCTCCTTTCAGGCAGTTGTAGAGAGCGATCAGGTCTCCCCTCAGCCTCCTCTTCTCCAGGCTAAACAGCAGCCCCAGTTCCCTCAGCCGCTCCTCGTAAGACTTGTGCTCGAGACCCTTCACCAGCTTCGTTGCCCTTCTCTGGACACGCTCCAGCACCTCAATGTCTTTCTTGTAGCGAGGGCCCCAAAACTGAACACAGGACTTGAGGTGCGACCTCACCAGTGCCGAGTACAGGGCACAATCACTTCCCTGCTCCTGCTGGCCACACTATTTCTGATACAAGCCAGGATGCTATTGGCCTTTTTGGCCAATATGCAGTGTCCCTGTTCTGCTCTCAGCCACTCTTACACAAATCATGAATGAAACCAGTGAAATCATGGTTTTACCTGTGTCGGGGCCATGTAACCAATGACAGAGCTCTTGGCAGAGCTTACTTTAACTATAGGCAGAGTAGTTGGCCGAGACAGCAAACCCACAGATTTCAGTGAGAGAAACCAGCCCGGGGGTGCGTGGTAGACATGCACATGGTGGACATGGATAAGAGACAACAGATATAAACAGGAAGAATAGTGTTTCTGACTAGATAAAAGGAAAAACTATATCACCATGAGGACAGTCAAACTTTGAAACAGGTTGCCCAGAGAGGTTGTGCTATCTCTCTCCATCTTCTGAGGTTTATGCTGAACAGCCTACCCTGGTCTCAGATGACTCCCCAGATCCTTTCCCGTCCAAATTACCTTATGATCCCATCATCCAGCAGCAGTCAAGGGACCATATCTGCCTGCGTTGGGCGATAACAGCAGAGAACCATCCTGCCCAAACGTATGAGGCAGGATAAGCTCCCTGCTCCCACTAGCAGGGTCCTCTCTGCCTCCCCTGCCCCTCAGTGTTGTGCCCTTGCTGCCCCATCAAGAGGAGCTGTAGGGGAAGCAGCTACATTGAGGTGTGAGGAAAGGAGTAGGGATATTAGAGGGATTTTCAGAAAAAACAAATGCAATTGTAACTATAGAGTTGAGACATCCAACCCTGCTCCCAGGATCTGCTCACAAACTGCAGTGATGGCCTTACAGGAGGAGGAAGAAGGGGAGGTAGCAAGAGAGGATCACAAAACTTCCACTTTCACACCCACCCTGCACAAAGTCAGCTGAATCCCCGTATTTGTTTTGTTTAGAAACCAAGTTGCCTGAATTATCACCTTTATTGCTTGAATTCTACTTTTTTTTTTTCTCTCTAAAGAGTTTCTAGGAGCCTGAGGAACTGTTCTCCACATAATTCTTGGCTCAATTCTGTTTATATTAATTCCTTCATGCTGTGCTTTGGTTCAAATTCAGCTCGACTCCAAGGGATCCTGACAGCAAGTTAGTTAGAAAGCAGAAACCTGAGTACTTTAAGTGGTCTTCAGGATATCCAGTCTCAGTTTAGTTTTCAGAAGCACTTCCTTCCTTCTGGAGCATTTTACCCTTGACTAAGACTGTCATGCCCTGAATTTCCAACCTGTTACTTCCAATTCAGAAGGCTCTTCAAGCCTTATCATATCTCTTGCTCTCTCTAGGCAGCTTTTCTCATAGATACCTTCCACCACATCTCCAAATTCATCATTCCACCCTCTCAGGATGAGAGATTTTCCATGAAGCTTATACTCTTTCTCCAGCATTCAGATGCTCTCTGCCAAATCTCTCACCCTGAGTACTTTGCAATTTTTTCACTTTTACTGCTCAGGAGCCTCAGCTGATCACACGGCAAAGGCACCTACTGACATTCTCTTGTTTTCTGTGCCTGGAGAGGGGCAGCTGATGGTGCAGGAGATGATGTGGAGCCCGCACGCCTTTACGCATCCAGGAAATAAGTATTTCACGTTGTGCTGCTTTAACCTTTTGCTATTGAGGCAGTGAGAATTGGTTCTCCCTTTTTGTAGCTGCTGATGTGACTGGATCTGTGCCCGTGCACATGACTTATGTATTCCAGCTCAGTGCTGGCCACCGCATTATGCATCCTTGGTTTTGCAGCAATTTGGAAATAATCCCATTTCTCAGTACAGGGTTCTTTCCAATTTGAAATAATATTTTTCTAGGACAAAATGGAAAAACCACACGGCCAAACTTCTTCCACAGTTTGGGAAAATTGATGCCGTTTAGCCACTAGGTGACACTGTTTACCTACAGATCTTGTTCAATTTGTGCAAAACCCCACAAATCTTTCAAAAGTAGCATACAATATGTTTTGCTCTTAAAGAAAAAGGAGACTGGTTGCAGAGGAGAAGGAAAATGGGCTGTCAGCGAGGTACAATTAAGGGCAAACCTACAGTTATGAGACTTTATGGTCTGGTTTCAAACTATTTACTAAAATGAATTTTAAAAGCTGCTTTTTATCAGCCCCATTTCAATGCCTTAGGAAATTGTTTTATTTAAAGAAAGAAAAAAAAGAAAGGCAAGCACTCACCATCAGCACAAATCTCAGCCTGGCTCAGATTTTGTCTTGGAGAACAGCGTGAACAGAATTGCATGGTAACAGAGCCAGGGAGGAAGGAGAAAACGGAAGAATTTCTGCAATCTCATCTGAGGAGAGCTTGGTGGAAAACTGTTTTCCAAACTTGCAAAGATTTCAGAATGTCACATTTTCTCCCCAGTCTTAAATAGGACCAGAAATGGTAATCTTGATTTCTGAAAACTGGTAGTCTGAAAGAAACAAAAACTGGTTAGATGCTGCTTGGATCTTAATGAAACATTTTGGCATTATTTCATGTTTAAATATTATTTTTTCCTTAATATATTTTTTCCTATAGAACCATGTTTCTATTTGAAAAAGAATATCTTTCATTATAAAAGGCTGACCAAGTCAAAATTAAACTGAAAATTAGATGTGCCAAACTCAAGAGCTTCCCACAAGATGTATCAGTTTTACTTAATATTGTTGAATTAGAAAAATGCTTAATTGGAAAATTCCTATACAAATCTGCTTCTGCACACTGCCTAGCTCGATACAGAAATGACACGGTTAGTGATGGTATCAGGGAAGTCTGTGCTGGACTTAGCTGTGATCTGGGACTCACAGTTGCAAGGAAACTGGATGAATCTGTTTGAATTGGGCATACATTTTGGAAAAAAAACTTTGCAGAAGTCCATTTTCTTTCTTTTCATTTGTGCTACTGACAGGCCAAAAGAAACACCTCTCATCTGAAGCCCTTAAGCTGGTCTTTCAGAAATACTGACAACCTGTAAGCGTCAAGGGAAGTATATGGGAGCACTGGGTATCCAGGATCTCTAGACAGGCTGGGCACCTCCGGAGAGCAGGGAGGATTGCATGGGAACATTCCAACCCAATCCTCTCCCACTGTGAGTCAGCCTTTTTTTTTGTAACCACAGCCCATAAGAAGCTTACAGCCCAGTTCGTGTTTAAACATGGCCATGGTTTTCAGAGATCGCCTTTAATTCCAGGTAGAAACCAACTGTCTAGCCACATTCAAATATGGGATTTGGCTATGGCTCCAAGCACTCTCACAAAATACAGCTTTGAGGAACATTTCTGTATGATATAGTTCACACTTGTATGGGAAGATCTTATTTTCCCTATCATTTGGGCTATTGGACATTTCCCTCCGTGGTTCTGAACTAAGCGTCTAGCTAAATTAAAGTTGAGAGTGTATTTTCTGAAGCCCTCTTCCTCATCTGCCCTCATCAGGTCCTCCACCCCCCAAACCCTAAGGTGCCCAGCCTTGGCTGACGTTAATGAAGCAGAGCATCAAGTCTCTGAGATGCAAACCCACCTTCCCACACTACTTCCAACATACTTTGGTCCTTACTACAGACAGAAGACTGTCCACATACGCCAACCAAAGCAAGGTCCTCCTCACGCTTCCTGCTGAGCTTTGGGCTCTCTCTCAATTTCTAATTGCTCATACTGTAGCTCAGGGGTTTTCTAGATACTTGCAGATATCTGGAGATACATTAGGTTGAGTCCCAGTCCTCATTGCTGGCAACATTTGGTTCACTAGCACTAATGGTGGAGCAAGAGGCAAGACTTGCTTCAAAGCTCTTGTGACCAGAGCAGAGAAGATAGGATGGCAGCAGAGGTACGGGGATGCTCTGGGGATTTCTGCCCCTGAGCTGGGATCGAGGTGCGTGGGGACCTCCCGCTGACCAGGCACAGCCACGCTACCGCTGCTGTTTGTGTGATCCGCCACGTGGCCCATGTTTCAGACACTGCCTTTTTTGAAATCCACACAGCATAACTGATAATTGTGTGAAAAGCCTTGGGGGTTGGACAAGATAATAGCAGTTTTACAAGTGCCTAGAAGACACTGAAAACTTTTATGGTGTTTTTGATGTAAAATTATTATTTTTCCCTGCTGTTCAATGCACACAGTAGCTGCTGGCACAGTTTCAATGGTTAGGTGGATGACATGTTGTTTTTATATTTTTGATGTGATTTTTGGGCCTGGCTCCCACACACGTTACAGGGAGAGAAAGAGGAACAGGGGCTGTGTTAAGAACCCATGAAGCCCTGATTTGTCTTGCAGTGTGGACAAAACCAAATTTTGTTTAGACTGTAACCCCAAATTGGGCTACAGCTCTACTGTCTGCAAGCTTTTGACTGCGTCACTCTTCCAAAATTGTTTCTACAGTATGGGGAAATGCCCAGGAGAAGGAATTGAGGTTAAAGGCCTTGGTTTAAGAAGATGTGGAGCCAACCAGCACAGCAGGAGCTTCTCCTAGTACTGTTCCTCAGTCTCAAATCAGAACATATCATGTATTTCAGCCCCAGTTGGGGTTCTCCTTACTCATGAGTGCTACAGACAGAAGATATTTCAAACAATGTGAAAGCTTTCTAAGGCAAACTGGGGGGAAAAAAAGAGAAAAAGGAACTAGCTCTCCAGAGAGCTGAGTCTAACAAACTCATTGCGTTAGTGACATCATCCAGATTTGAGACTGCACCTCCACAGGCAAAGGGCAGGAGCTAGTTTGTTTAATTTTGAATATTTGCATATCTCTTTCTCTCACTGCATTGATATCAGATCTGCAACAATCTATTAAAGCTTTCATCTGAATAGCCATTATATGCCTGAGAATGGAGACTGGGCTCCTTGGGGGCGCTTAGGAATAAACAAATCATTTGTGGCACATGTGTTGTTCAAGCTTCAAGCAAGGTAAATGGAAAATACAGATTATGGTGCCTCAAGTCCTCTCCATTTTCCCCTCTTGTCAAACATTCCCAGATTCTTCAAAAGGAGAATCTAGCCATATTATTAGCAATAAAATGGCTTATAGCTGAAATTTTGAAAAGATTTAACAATGTTCTTTGCAGGAATTGTGTTTCTCATTACATAAATCTCCAGGCTCTCAGGCAAACCACCACCACCACAGCGAGCCATTATGTCCTGCTGTGGCGGTGTCTCCACTTTAAAAAGGTAAAGATTCAGGGCTTTTTGACTTTCTTGTTTTCCATTCTTATTCCTTTTAAAGGAAAAAACCCACCACAAACCCACAACAAACCAAACGGTATATTCACCACAGAAAAGTCCCTACAGATTCATCTGCGCTGGGGCAGATTCAGTCCCCATTTACACCAGTGACCCATGAATGGCCAGGGATGGGCTGGATAGAGGACAGGGATGGACAGATGGGGGGACACGGAAGTCCTGGAATACCGAGAATTGGTGCAGCCTCCCTCCCCACCCTGCTCCTCCCCACCCCGATGGTGCTGGCAGGGAGATGGGGGCAGATGCAGGCTCCAAAAAACCCAACACACTGTCCAAAGGCAAAGCCAGGAGCAACATCCCTGCCCTCCGCTGTGCCTCCTACACCTGCTCTTCAGAGCAACATAAAAACTGAAATTGCCACTTAGCTCAAGTCAGAGTGTTTCTGTTGATGCTTGTGGCCTTACCCAGCCTGCCACCCAAGAAGGATGTGTCCCGTGGGCTTTATCTCTGCTGCTGCTATCTGCTGCATTTTGACCTGGCGTCTAACTTCTACATATGGACTGTTGAACCTGAGATGAGTCTGGTCAAAAGGAGCGTGAGGATCCTTGGTCAGCTGCTAATGTGGCTTGGAAGGGAAATACTGGGAATAAAACAAAATAGGATAAAGTGAAATCCCAGCAATCAGATGCTGGAGCTGATGCAACTTAATTTTTAAATCTTCAGTTGAAAAATATGCTGTCAGGCATATTTGCCAGGCAAATTTCTCAGGTTGATATGGCAACTGGAAACACTGGAAATCAAAAAGCTGAGCAAATGTTCTTAAAGGGGAAAAATAGTCTCGCTCCTGATCAGCAGGGATTTCCATGCTCCTTTCCTCAGCCTGCCTTCTTTTAAATTCACAACCTACAGGAACGGCAGTGTCATGAGATGACGCTGATTTTCTTTCCATCATCAGAGGCTGTTTCTTGGAGGTTGCAGTAACATCTTTGGGCTTTTGTGTGATGGATCTATAGTCACAGCATAGCTCTTAGCCCCTCTTCAGCAGTGGCATCCACCTGCTAGCATGGCCTGATGCCCTCACCAAAGTAATAATATTACTCTTTCATTTAACACTGCCAATATGTGGAGGGTAGGGTGGAAAACAGACAGAGCTCCTGGTTATCAGTATTATGACTGTATCTCTTATATCACTTCTAGTCTCAGCAGAAAGCTAATAATGTCCCAAGAGTCCTGATCCCTCCTGAACATGTCCTGTAGCGTGGCTCCGTGGGAATGGGTCAGCAGCCCACATGAAGGGAATGACTCAAGCTGGGCAGGAGAGCCACCAGCTGGCAGGTTGGCTGGGAACAAAGGAATTAATGACCCATAGGTATCCAAAGAGCAGTTACAGGAAGAACATAAACAGTATTTGCTTAGTTTATGCACTGCCTCTTCTCCATGCCCAGCCAATTTAGTACAAAACAGGAGAGGGAAATGGTCATTAAGCACCCAAGGCTGCCACTTGGGAAGAAGAACTAAACAGGACATTCACATTCATATGCCAGCTTCTCACTCCAAAAAGATTTAGAGGGGAGAATTAGGTTGAGAGGAAAAAAGGAACAGTTTGAAGGCAGCATTTCTGCAGAACTTGAATACTGAACTTGCATCTCTAACAGCTGGAACATAAATAAGGGACCTCAAGAGAAAAACAGATGAGATGACTAGGAAGTTATCCACCTCTTAAGATAGACCAGGACTATACTAGTCTAGTATCTGACTAATAAATTTTGTCATTTCTAACCTCTTGCTTTCAACCTCAATTGCTTAATAAATAATCTCTAATTTACCAATAAACGTGACCTGTTCTGGATATGCTAAGAAAAGTGGTGGGCGCAGCTGCCAGAGATGCTGAGCAAAGGAAGATGGTGCTTGCCATAAAATGCTACGGTCTGTGATGGGCACTTTACTACCTTGTGCTAAACTTTGGGGCAGGCAGAAGGAGGCACCTGCCTTGCAAGGTGCAGATGGCAGCATCCTCCACAGCTCTGGACAAAGCTGGGAGCCTCTTATGTGGACTCTGATCACCATTGGGTTTGACTGGAGCACACAGTCCCACACGGCCTAGGACACAGGGATGGGAGGAGATTAGAGGTGCTTGGGGCAGTTTTAAGCTTGGAGTCTCTCTGCCAAACCTCGGAGAGCACCGCGCTGCTTCCCATCACAGCCTCCCTGCTGATTAATTAGTGTCCTGGGACAGGGGGCTGCCCACTGTGACCGTGCCAGCGAGGACAGCGGTGGTGCCAAACACCTGGCAGGAGCCTGCTTTCTGGGAGGACACCTACTCGAGTGGACAAACCCTCCTTTCTCCTTAGCTCTCTCCCTTCGCAAATGCTGCAAGCGTTGGATAATCATGACAAAGCCTCTCAGATCCAACTGACCGTATCTTCTCAAGCAAGAGTCCCGCAAATCAAACTGAGTCAATGAATATTTATCCTCTGAAGGGGACAAGAGAACATTAAAAAACCCACCTCAGAAAACCAGAGGGGGCAATCAGCTCTTATTTTATATTTATTTTATCTTTTCTTTAAACAAAGGGTTGCTATTCTTTTCTCTTCCCACAATGAAGTTAATAGATTTATTCATCAAGTTTTCCAAATTTAGACATCAAACTGATGTTTTTCTCCCACTGCTAATTTTATTCTTAGCAGCACTTACATAAAGGCAAGTATTGCAATATGACAAAAATACAAACCTCCTCTGACCTGGAATGTACCAGCAGGTAAAGTACAGGGGAAAGTACAGGCAACTTCTCAACCAGGTTCTCCAAAACAGCAAGTCTCTAAAATAGAACTTAATTTTTTTTTAATGCTGTTTTCTCTCAAGATCTACATCTGACCTATCTGCCTTTGTAGTCCGGTCCTGGACTACTAGGTTGTGCCCTCGCATCAACACAGTGGTCCTGGATGATGCTGTGTTTTGCAGGGAGGCCAGGGTTCCTGGCCTCAGTTCAGCGAGCAGCATCTCGTGTCCATACAGGGTACTTGCCTGCTCACAGAGGCCGTGTCCGTGCTTTCTGTTTCTTAGGTGTCAGCCTCCTCCTAAATCGTGATTTTCCTCCTAACCTGTTTCTCTACAAGCACAGTCACGCTCAGACTCAGGCTGAGCTGCCAAGCACGTACCTTAAGCTTGTGTTCTTGCATCTGGCCCAGTTCGGATGATTTGGGCCTAGGCAAAGCAAAAGAGGCTCCAGCCCTGCCTGCTCCTCCAGCTCCTCCTGAGCACAGCGGGTGCTCTGCGGCCAGCAATGCACTGGTGGGTGAGCACACAGCGGAGGAGCTGTGCCTCCGACGGCTCCTCTTCTTGCAGAGTGGGCAACCTGCAAGAAACACTCAGTGCAAGGTCTTTGCTTTTCCCCACCTTTCCCATTTCCCAAACCGATGCTTTTTAATGTTGGTAAAAGGATGCTACCTGCCTTAGCCACCTGTGGGCTGCCTGCTAAAGAGCCAAAAATGCACATGTACATATGCACCAGGGAAAGAGCCCCAGGGCCAACTTCAGGATCCAGTGTAGAAAGACACTGAGCAAAAGCCAAGACTAAACATAGTTTTAAACCCTGCTGAGCACACAAGACACTTTCACACCTAATTACCACTAGAAGAGGGCAATTCAGGGTGCTGTCATCAGTGATGGTGAACCCTCTCCGCTCTGTTCATTTCTAAGACAGCACCCGTTACTGCGCACCCCATCCCATGGCATCCTGCATCTTTGCCTGGCAAAACAAACCCCAGCCCCCCATAAAAGCTGCAGGTTTCCACCAACTTTTGCGACGCCTGAGTCCCACACATTCCCATTGGCCCCGGTCGTGCCTCATTAGTTTGGCTTAATCAAGTGACGAGCACCGCTCAAGGCCGGGGAACTGCTGTAGTCAATGGGGTCTATTCTCTGCTGGATAGACACATGTCACACCCATTAGCATCAATGGGAGTTACAAATGCACAGCGGAGAAAGGCCCCAATGTGTCTAACGCACATTAGGAAGGAACAGAGGGGCCAGTTCAGCCCTGGGGTAAGAGCCTGCAGCTCAGTCATGCCTTGCAGCAGAGCCGAAATTCAACTCAGCTTCAAGCCAACCCAATGGGATAATCACCAAAACAACAACAAAAAAACCCAAACAAGAAACCACTATCACCTGGTAGGTGGCTGAGTCCTATGCAAAAACCCCAGACAAGCAGGCTGAGGGCCATGGCATGTGCAGCAGACCGGTGTCCGAACACCAGCACGCTCCAGCCGCAGGTACCGGTGCTGAGCAGCGTCAGGGCTGCAGCCTTTCGGCAAGGCAGCGTCAAGAAAACTTCCACTTCTGCGGTACTTCTGTGGCAGATAAAAAGCCCTCAGTCTTTAGGGCTGTCAAAGTGATATTTGTCAACAGAACTAAAAAAAAAAATAAAATAAATAAATAAAAAAGGGGGACGGGACGGACACCCTGAGGATAGCCTAGGGGATGGCCAAAACGAGCAGTCTGTGTGTCAACAGCAAGTGCGAGAGAGGGTCCACCATGTCCTCTGTGCTTGTGATCCGGCCTCATCCTTAGCTGACAAAAGAGGGATTCTTCATTGAAATCAGCTTGCCCCTGCCAAGGGTCTGGCCTCATATGAGTTACGTCTGAGCCAAAATAATTGACGGGATCTTTGAGTTTCCCAGTTTCGAGGAGGCTTTTTACTTTCCTTGTTCTTCTTTCTTTTCCCACTCAAGTTGCTACTCATTCACCTTGAGATTTAAAATAAAATTTAAACAGATATTTTGAAAAAGCATTTCTCCAAATATTATCCCAACTTAGGAGTTCTCATATACGTTCACACCGTGAGAAGAGTGAGCCTGGAGGGTGTCACGGCACATATTTCAGTGGTGTGCATATCAGAAATGTCAGGTAATTACACCAAATGGCTTTTAAGCATTTGCTTTTCAATTTTTGCTTAAATTAATGCGACCTCATAAGTATTATCATTGGACACTGGGGTCATATTTATCCCTCATGACACTGTTTCACATGTTGGTGTATTACCTAGACACAGGGCATGGTCATCCCTGCACCTGTACCTTTCCCATGGAAATTTCCCCTAGAACTTCGGTGATGTTGGGCTTGACTTACCTTTTGTGAAACAAGAATCTGGTCCAAATTATGTAGGTCTGTATCAGACTACAGGTACTCCACTGGTACTCCTAGAGTTAATAGCCATAATATATATCTCAACAAACTGTCTTTAGCTTTCTCCATATGTTAATTCCCTCTAATCCTGTTATCAGTACAGGTAGTTGGACAAACAGTATGATAATAAAGCAGTATTTATAATACATGTCCTTCAGTCCTAGATTAACCATGAGATTTCCCAAGCACCTAGGGATTTGATTTACCTACTGTGTGCAAATCACCAGTAAAAAGAAAGTATCCAGGAAAAGATATTTGCTCCCACACTGTATTGTTTACCATCCGCTTTCCCCTTGATCCGTATGTGTGTCTGATCTACACAATTTATTTATTCTAGCCCTTGATGATAGTTTAATGCAGGGTCTAAAGATCTGGGACATTATCAACACACTGAAGGAGTTTTCTATGAGCATCAGACACCACAATCAAGAATTTAAAAAGCCAAAAGAAATAAAAATGAAGAAGCTCTTTTCCCTGTGACTGCTACAGGTGCTTATTTAGTTCTGGATAAATACAGCCCCCTTCCCCCCCAGCCCACTACCATTTTTTTTTTTTTTAATTCCTCTCAACGTGTCGTAGCTTTATATGAGGCTAATGGAGCAAGGCAATGCTCAAACGTCAAATTAAACTGCACAGCTCTGTAATCACTCAGACTGACATGGCATAAAAGGATAATTAGTAGTTCATTACATGGAACATTGTTTGTTCAGCTAAATTGATTTCTCTCAGCTGCCCATGTTTTCTGTTTACTTAGTGAGTGCTCCACTGCACATTCTTATTTGTGAACTAGGAAATCCCTTCCCCTGAACTTTTTTTTTTCCTCTAATCAGCACTGAGTTTTTAAATATAGTTTGCTGGAGGTAGATGAACCTCCAAAATTACAGACAGGTGCGTGGCAACAATGGCCCGCGTGGAGTGATACACAGTGCAAAACAAGCTGTGGTTAAGGAGACCTACCCGAGTATCCCAAAAAGGGCCATGTGTGCCCATCTGCTTTGTACATAGAAATTCCTAGCCTAGTTGTTTGCTTTTCAACTTACAGTGAACTTGCCTTTCTCTCATAGTGGAAAGGAAAAAAAAGAAAAAAAAAAAAAGTAGGGCTATAATCCTTCAGTGCTGGGAGTGGAAATTCTGCAACAAAGTCTTCTTTAAAGCCTCCCTTTTGCTCACCGGGACCCAGAGAAAAGAGGAGATTGTTGTTTTAAATATGCTTTTCTTTCCACTTGCAATTAGGGCTGAGGCACAACTACCCAACTTCAAATGTTTCTAAACTAGCTGCCTCATGAAACCTCTCGACTCAACTGAATTTCAAAATCCTGACAGTAGTTACAAGTAAATGTGTTGGAGTTATCAACTCCCACACTTCTAGTGTCAGTCTCAATACGTTTCTATTTTGCTTAAAGCCCTAACTCCTGGAGTCATTTTGATTACATTTTGAAAAAGGTTCTTGTTTAGGTAGAAAATGTGATCCCTAATGAGTCAGAACACGGGAGAAAAACAAATTACTTATTTTTTGAAGCCTATTTGAAAACTTTTGCTTCAGTGCTGCCTACAGCATCCCAGCTGCCACCGAAAGACACCCACCGCACCCCTTTCCCGTGGGCCTCGCAGACGCTGCATTTTTGGTGCTGGCACATTTGAGTTGGAAGCCATGATTGTTTTAACCTGACTTCTGAAAGAAGTTTACACTGTTTCTCACAGTGACCCTGTAAGAAAAGTGGCGCTCACTTTCTCTAAATTTCAATGACATTTAAGGGCAGGCTCCTACCTTTGATGGCAACATCAAACTAAAAAATTCCCACGCCCTGCTGCTCGTTCCGGCCTCCACCCCCACCTCGGATGTGTTGCCACAACACTGTGAAGTGGATTGCCGAGCTGATGCAGCCGAAAAAAAATTTTCCGTTTGTGCCAGGTTATTTGCCAGGAAGATCAGATGCCTCAGCCAGCTCACAACATGGCCCCATGGACGGCTGTTTCGCCGGTCGGCAAGGTGTCAGGAAGGAGCAGCCAGGACGAGCTGGTGGGTGGGAAGTGTTTGGGCTCATGGCATTGTGAGAAAACGATCTTGGTGCTGTGGGTAGATCAACCCCTCACAACACTTCCACCCCAGCTTTACTCATCGCCTCTGTGGAGCCTAAGGCGGTGCTGTGATCCACAGCACATCCTAGCCAGTCAAGTGAAAAAGCAAAGCAATTTTAGTGCCATGTAAATATCTCCAGATTTTTTTCCCTTTCCCGACTCCTCTTAGTCACGTGAGTCTCTTTCACTATGTCCAGAGCAAAACATCATTTTCTTTTTCCTTTAATCACTATCTTTTTCTACCCGTTTATAGCTGCCCTCAGCTATGATTTATCCTCATCACCTAAACACAGATGACCTTTAAACTTACATTTTTCCCTACTGTGACCAAACCATTTCTAACCACACGTTATGAAGATATCAGGGTCTCCCCTTTGGGAATCCCTAAGCAGCTCTGGAGGCCATTTTGGTGACAGCACACCCAGTCCTTCAGCAGCAAAACCAGGCATGCTTGCACGCCTAACAACTCAGGGCAATAGGAAACCCCCATCTCCTTTAGCCACATATATTCCCCTGAGCAACTACTACTTTGCTCACTTGGTTAGGGCAGGTTTGCAATTAGTCTCCCAACGAATCAGTCTGCACAGGGCCACAGCACCAGCATGCACATGCTGAGGTCTGCCTGGCCCCGCGGTGCGGGGGGAGCACCACACTTGCTCCAGCCCCCCGGCGAGCTCCCTCTCCGTGTCCGCAAGTCTGGAAAGCCATGGCATGGAGACATGGTTTCTCCTGGCTAGGGCTGGGTAAGCATTAACCATTTTGACTGCTGAAAAAAAACCTGTTTAGAAAAGGGCAGAACAAAAAACAATGTATTCCTCCTTTCTTGACAAAACAAAAAAAAAAAGGAAAAAAAAAAAAATGGAAAAAGGCACTTGTGCTTTATGCAGAGGGATATGATTGATTTGGCTCCTTCTGCCCTGAAATGAAATAAAAATAAAATTCTGTTTGAGTAGTAACAAAAACAAAGGATGAAGGAGAAGCCTTGAAATATCTTGTCAATGGAGTCTTCCTTCAATTACCAGCTCAGTGACAGAGCCCGCACCAAAGGCATCAGCGATTTCACTCCAATTCCTTCCTCTGCTGAAACTATTTGAAAAAATGACTTCAAGAATTTGATTTCCACCTGTGATTACCTTCAGTGTGATGGAAACCTCATTTCTTGAATGAGGAAACTATTTACTGAAAGAAAATAGGTCCAGAGTGCATCCTGACCGCAAATACAAGTATCAGTGGCAACACTCCCTGTGAGTGAGAGTGACACCGCTCAGGGACCGCTTCCAGTAACACGTCCTCAGCAGCGATCTAATTCCTGTAAAGAAAATGGAGGCTTTTCTGCAGTCAGGCATCACCCTTTCAAGGCATTGAATAATATTTGTGCTATTGCCTTCTCCAGTAGCACTGAGAGGCGTTTCACTATAAGGGCTGATTTCTGTGATGTTATTTTTGTTTTGGGTCTTGCTCTGCCCCTGCTCCAGGCTGCCCAGAGCGGAGCCAGCAGCTGCTTACCCACACTATCATGGCTTGAACTAATTCACCTTGCTCCCCCGCCATGGCTTGCTACTTTCTGCCACGCTAATGAAGCTTCTCGCCTGGATCTGGCTGGCGCAGAGCGTGGGTGAATCACTGCCACAGCCAAGCTGCAGGCTTCCCAAGATGATTTTGCCACTCCCCAGCTATGGGTACAGCTCTGCAGCAGATCTTTCTGATGGAAACCCTGGCAAAGCACCCTCTCCTCCACCTGTACTGGTGTTTCCTTGACTCTCTGGGTCACTCATGCCACTGCGGGGGTCCTCTCTGCTACTGGCTGCTTGTCAGAAACATGGATTTGGAAAATGGACAGGCCCTGTTTCTGCTGCAGACCGCTGTGAGCTCGCACAGCTAAAATCCCCAGCAAAGTGCTCGATCTTTAAACAGGTTTCAGTCAGTCCTTTTTTTTTTTGCTGCTGGAAAACTCCTGCAGCATGTAGCTGTTACCACACTATCTGTCCCTGGACAATTTGTTCACAGCAAACTAATTGCCTGCAAATCATTTGTTTGATCCAAGACACATCTTTAAAGGGAGTTTCCACAGGCTGTTCTGGCATTTAATACAAAGTTACCAGTCATAATGTAATCCAAACCAATCATTAGCTCATCTGCTATCTCAGCTATCCAGACTGGTTTTTTTTTCTCCAAGGGTCCAAATTTCCAAGTATTTGGACAATTGCACCTTCCTCCATAACTGTCTCCATTTGAGGGCAATTAGATCATTTGGGTTTGGACACCTCATTGCATAGACATCTGAATGTGTCTGGTCTAGTAACAGCTCTGCTGGAGCCAGCATCCACCATCCCCACGCATTTCCCAGATCCTACTGCCCTTTCAGCAACCGAACTTCTCCTAGGGTTGTTTAACCACCCAAAATGGAACAAGCAGTTCTGCAGCCTAACGAAGCTAATGAAGCCTGGTTCCCTACACATTTACCTCTCATCATTGCCTTTGGTGTCTGAGAATGAAGTTCCAGTAGAAGTATTTGACATAAGTGGTCATATATATGTGGGTTTTTTTCTCTCCTATATTGATTTTCTACAGTTTGGACCTCTGCCTCAAGACTAATTGGAAACCTCTTGAAACCTGTAGGAACTTACTGATCTTTGAGACCTTTATGTTCTTGTCAAGTTCAGGTGAAATCAGCAAATGAGTTCAAAAGTCATTAGCAGAGGACACACAGATGGATGCGGACTGCACAGCTTTGTAAGCCTTTGGTCCCACAGGAAAACAGAGGAGCAGAGACCGCGGTGCTGAGCACTGCAACTCCTGCTGTGCCACCTCACCCTGGCAGAAACCCTCCACGAGAGTGGCAGAGGGATGCTCGTAGACACCAGTGACGATCCTCCCTGACCCACCTCTAACAGTCCTTGATATGGCATCCTTCACAGTGCTGGTGTGTAAGCGAACTACTCCCACTAAGTATTGCACTATTGCAAATTGCTTTCATTTGACTAAATCAGCTTCTGTTTTTCACCGTTGTTTTAAAATACCTGAAAGCAGACAAGAATCCCCTTTCCCTTCTCACATATGTGACACAGATTTACTTGGTGCGTTTTTGGCAGTCATCTTCCACTGTGGCTGATTCCTTTAAACTTTTGTACTGGAGATTGAATGATTTGAGTAAGAAGCTGTTTGTTGGTTTTGCCTTTCTTTTAAGCTACTGCATAATTTTTGCACCCCAAAGATTAACATTACCATTCCCAAATGATTCCAGACCATTAAACAGATGTATATTTTAAAAAAGGACGTTCAAAACACATTAGTATGTGCCAAGTAGCCTGGAGCAAGCCTCTAAGGATAATTCAGTGCTATTACAAAAACATTGACTGCTCCGTAACATTTTGCTTGCAGACAGGTGACGAGAGGAAAGAAAAAGTTCAAATGCTGGTGAGAAGCTGCCTTGACATCAGCAGAGCCAAGGACCAGAAGACTTACAAGGTGGAGTAAACCCACTCTAAGCTGTTCTGACAATAAACAGTTAATTTTGAATTGGTACCTTTGAAGAACTTTAGCCTTGGCTGAAGAGATCTATAAACCACATGTAAAGCTCACTAGTGAGTAGGTATTACACACCACCAACCACAAAAAGTCCCCTCTCTATGTGGTATCCATCTCCCTCCCTTCTCTTGGAGTATTCTGCACAGAACAGCAATCCTGCAAGGAATAATTTTTCTCATGGTGATGAATACATAATTAGATAATAAATGCATCTGAGTCTTTGAGACTAGAGTTGCCATCCATTCTGTATAATGAAGGCTGGAGAGGAGCTAATTCACCTGTCACTGACTACATTCTCGCTTACTTAAGTTTGTTTAAAAAAAAAAAAAAAGCAAAGCAGCCAGAAATTCAGCAATCTCTTAGAAAAACGTCCATGCCACTTGCTCCTGTGAAAGGACTGCCCATCCTGAGACCCGCAAGCAAGAGCCTCTTTCCCACCCCTCATCCAATTTACTGCTTACTGACATGAGAGAATATAACCTCTGCCATCGCTCCATAACTAATGAACTGTTAAAGCGACTGCTAGCACTTGTGCGTCTGCTATGGAGGCTACACAGGGAGAGAAAACAAGTCCTGCAGCAGAGCCAAACCCACAGCCGCCAAAAGCCTTCTAGGACTGGGTGGTGGAAACTCGAGTCAGACACTGAGGCTTGTTGCTTCTCCTGGTTTTAGACCCCGATCATACAAAAACTCTCACGCTTGTAAAGTCATGAATGCAAATGGTGTCTCTGAAGCCAAGGGAGCTTTTCATGTGAATAGATTTTAAAAGAAAATGCAAGGATTTACAGGATTAAGGCCTGAAATTCTTGGCTTTATGTTTTTCAGTGGAGTTGTACAGTGCCAGTTACACTCAAGAAATGCTATCATTTTAAGAGACCGAACGTTGTCAAATGCCAAGAACTTCACTGGAAATGAGATTTGGGGTCTTCTTACTTGGTCAACCTGATGAAACAGGATTAAGCTCCAAATGAGCCAGATTGCAAATTGAGGCTATGAAGGTCAGTGATCCTTATTTTCTGGCTGGTGAAAATAGGTGTTTGCTCCTCTGACTTTAGCTTCTGACCATGGTAATTTTTAACCGTTATTGGTATTTTGGTCCAGACAATATATAAAATATGTTTGTTCCTATATTCAGTTTATAGTACAAGACTTTCAACCCTGATTTTAGAAATAGCTTTCTGGGAGACCAACAGTGGCTAATTGCTTCTGACTGTACTGTGTTTAGCTATACACTAATTCAGGGTTACATCTCTGGAAACTTGGATAATAAGATATCAAAAATGCCCCAACAGACACAAAAATCAACAATAAATACACCTTATTTCCCCCCACCAACAGGTCTAGTTTGGAAATAGCCCAAGGAATAACTATTTGAGCTCCCGACCTGATTTCACACTGTCACCTCTAGATATTTTCCTCATCAATTACCAACATGCTAGCAGTCAAGGGATTTTGCATCCAGCCCAGGTACATGATTCAGTAAACTGCAGCCGGGTCATCCCCAAAGCTTTCTTGTGTCTTCCTACATGAAAGTAATTGCAACCATTTCATCAGTAATTAATCTGTTCATTCAGGTTTGGATTAATAAAATTAAAACCCAGTAAAATTTAAGTAGAAAGGAAAGGCCAGTATAAATCAACGCACACTTGCATAAGTGCTTATTTTGGTCAGGGAAAGAAAGATTAATGTTCTTTCCCTTTCTTACACTCTAATAGAAGTGGATTTTTGGGCCTCCAATTTCTGGCGAGCAGATCCGAGGCAGGGGGGAGAGAGGGGCATGTGAGAGTGTAGAAGGCACACAGGGTGCAGACTCCAGGAGTTAGGAAATGGGAGTTACGGAGCAAGATGGCCTATTTTTTATACTCTTTAATGTGAGGCCTGGTTTTTTTAAACCTCTCAGCAGGAACAGCAAAGTTTTCCAAGTCATCACCTAGCAACAAACCCCAGAAAAACATTTGCAAAGCAGTTTTGCATCACTGCCATCCCTGGAAGAACTAACTTGTTGAAGGCTGAATTTGCTATGGAGAGGGATTGAATGCTCTGTTCTTATTCAGAGTGCTGAGACGTGCAGTCCTCTTTCACCGAGAACAGAAATTCATTAATGCATATACACACGCATTAAGTGTTGCTTTGGAGGTGTTCTCAGACAGTTTTTGGACCACAGGGATGTGGTTTCAACTGAAAACCCTGTGCAAACAAATTAAAACAATTTCTTCTTTTACAGTATATCATTCTGTGTTACAGATTGTGTTTACACACACTTTCTGCATGGTGGATAACAGGATCGATATTTAATCTCAAAATCTATTCTTAAGAGCATTTCATTTCAAATTAAAATAATTCTGATGAAAAAAAACCTCTTTAGCAGAGCAGATCACCTTTGCTAGGTCTGTCTGAAGTCACAGTGAACAGCCTGTCTTAATACACCATATATTGTCATGAAAATAAATCATTTTCATCAGTACATTTACAAAAAAAGAGATTTGCTGAAAGATCATCTTTTTCTTGTAAGATTCCTCCCCTTCCCTTCCCACTGAACACAAGGAGTTTTCAGGACCGCCGAGGTCTTTAACTGTCTTGCACCAATGGGAGCAAGACCCTACAGAATCTGCTACAAAGGGTTTGCCCACACAGTGCAAACCCATGCTTTCTCAGACGTCCTCTGGTTTGCTCAGGGCACCATCAACAGCCATTTCCTCTCAGCACGCAGAGACACCAGTTCAGAGCCCAGAAACAATATGACCATGTCAGTGCAGCATTATGTTGTGTGAATGAGCCCGTGCTCTTGGTAAGGCTAATCAGTCCAGTTGTGTCACTTGTGCTTCTGGTTTTCATTAGCACCACCTCTAAAGTTTCTGCACCATGTTGCACTGGACAGTGTAAGCAAATAATTAATTTATTTTTTCCATATTTAGTGGGCAGAAAGGGTATAGGTACTACTGGGCCAGGAAAAAAAAATCCAGCTAATAATGAAGCTACTTGGTGATAACATTACTTATATTTACACTTCATCTTCCTTTACTGCTGTAATGGTTGGAATACTGCCAATGGGCCAGCTCCATGGCTAATATGTACATGGAGTGCAGAGCTGAGCAGCATAGTCACATTAAATTCAGTATGGCATTTAACCTCAAAATCTTCCCAGTCCAAGTTGTGGATACACTTTTGAGAGGCATTAGCTGTTGTCCATAATCACTTTAGACCAGGGTCTGTAGAAAGAAGAATTTACTGGTGGATATGAATTTAATCCCACATTGGTTATACGTAATCACTATGCAGCTTTGCATATGGTCTTCTTGCAGAAGTGGTTACATCCCTTATCGCTGTGGGAATTTTGCACAGCTTCCAAATATTTCCTGGGCTACTTTTGGCTATTACTGCTTTACCTAGCATTCACTGGATAGTGAAAAACATTTGGAACCCCAGGGGCTTGCAGTGAACAAAAACTCACTCATGAGCATTCCCATTTTATTTGGAAATATTTGCAAAGATAGAACCTTTTCTTTCTTTTCTTTGCAGCTAAATAAACGGTCAAACGCTGAGCTCTTAAAATCTTCCCAAAGTGTTTCTAGGCCTTGGGGAGCATTAATGTAATCACAGGTTTGTGACCCACCCAGTAGGGGTTAAGTGCTCCTACGCAGTTTGTTCAGAGGACTTGCTGCTCCTTTGCTCCCAGCTTTATGCACTGAAGTCACTGGGGGTGGCATACAGGCAAAGCTCGTGTAAGAGAGTGAAGAATCAGGGCCTTCATCCCTACGGCGTTCAGCAGATCCTGCTTTGTCAACTGTGGTTCCTTGCACAGCCAACGCCTGAACTTGCAAGTATAAGAGGGAGGACTGACCCTTCGAGTCCTCATTTCTCTCATTTGATGTCAGCAAACCTTTCATCCTGTCACTGCTTCCTCTTGTGTCGTGTCTCATCTTTTTAACATCTCCCTGTAACCTCGACTTAGTCACCATTCACAAGGCTAGCGAGGGCAAACGCAATCTGTGGAGGGGTTGCTTTCCCCTCCCGAATCATCTTCAGCATTACCCCTCTCTGTTCCTCTTGCTCCGATTTCTTACGTTCGTTTTTCTTCCAAACTGTCACCAGGTGGACGGTGGTTGTTAGGCTGAGACGGGAAGATGGGTCTCTCTCAAAATTAGACATTTCTGTGGAACATTTACTGCTGTCGTTCATGGACTGCAAATTTGCGGCTGAATGAGTTACACTATTGATAGTCTCTCACCACTGCCAGGTTGTAGAGAAGACAACAAACATAGAACAAACGTTGCACATACACCTGCAATTTCTGTGCTTTCTACCCAATACCAGCTTAAGATCACAGGTCAGCATTTTAATAATGCACTACACGTTATAAGTACTGAATATGTGGCCTTCAGACATAGACATATCTGCAGTGGGATGCTGTACTCAGAAGAGCACATATTGGAGAGGCCAAAGCTGTCTAACAATTACGATAAGGGGCCAGAAGTCAAGATGCTTGCCTACTACTACTTTTCTTTAATCTCTTCTTGCAAAATGGGTGTAATGTTTTCTTGTGATATTCTTTAGATTACTATGCAGTTTTAGAGACTTTTACAAAAGACACAGATCTTCAGGAAGATCATAACAAAGCAGAATTTGATGAGTAAGGTGCCATGGTGGAGACAACTGTACGTTCCAGGCAAAATTCATATCTTCAGTCTCCATCCAAATCACAATGGAAAACACTTACATTTGTTTCATCAAGTGTACATGAGCTGCTACTCTGTGCAAGCTACTGCCCAGGTCAGCTGCAGCTCTAGGCCCATTTGCCTGATTTGGTTTCTATGTATTGCTTCATATTAATAACTTCTCATTTCCTGGTATATTAGTATATTCAGAATGGCAATTGACATAGCTTCTAGCTGCTTCATACTGAAGCACAACAACAAGCAGCAGCATTTTAGGGCCATATTAATAGTTTATTGTAATAAAGATGCTATCTTGGAGCCCTCGTTAATGTCTCCATTGCAGCTGTACATACTGCAAGCACATGCATAATCAGTGATATAAAGCTTGTATACAACAGATGGAAACAAGATAAGGTAAAATAAAAGCTGTAAGCTAAAATATGTAGTTGACTACTCAGTAAAGCCAAAGAATTCCTGAAATTTCTGTAGTCTAAAGAGCTGAATATGAGCCTTTTAAGAAAAGCTTATTAGGAACACAGAAACCATGGGTCACAAATATATATAATCATTACTAGCCCAAGACAGAAAAGTGATACACAGATAAGTAGAAAAAGGCAGGAACTGTCTGCAGCTGTGTCTGTTCTGCATGTGGAACACAGGAGGAAGATGACACCTTCTTAATAGGATGCTGGCACTGGACTAGAAATAAGGATGGGACATGGTACATACCAAAAATAGGCATTTTTGCAACAGGAGTTGTACGCAACACGCTGAAGTGTACTACAGAAACTAGTTGCGAAGTGCTATTTTAAACTTAGTCTAACATTAGAAAAGAGTGGGGACAAAGAGACAAGCAGCCCACTGAGATATTCTTCCATCAGTGCCATGACACTGAATTTACAGAGCCTGCTTTCCCAAGGTCTTCTCTCAGATGAAGTGTCTGGGATCCAGTAAGCTTGGCTGAGAAATGGGCATTACGTTGAGCCTCCTTCTTCCACTCTTTTTGTTGGAACTTGTTTACAAAACTCGCTAATAATTAGCATCTCTGGAACATTAGTCTCGCCAGGAAATTTAGCTCAAATTGGCTAATAGTTTCAATTGTTACTGGAGAGGAATGAGTGATGTTCAGATCTGACTAAATAAAATTTCCTTAGGAAACCAGACTTCAAATTATACGTGGCATTCTACAGAGGCTAGTTCAAGAGCGATCCTAGAAAAATAATGGAACAGTTTGTTTGGTATTTTAATAACAGATAATTAGTGCCAAGAACATAATTCATACCAGTGTATTTTTGACACAGGTTAGTAATTAGCAAACCTGTCTGGGAGATATTTTTGGGGGTAGGAGAGGAGGGTAGAGGAATTATGGGGCAGGTTCACGAAGACGCTTTGTTAACATAGGGTTCTTGAACTTTTCTACCATAAGTGAAATTTTGAGTTAAAACTTCTGTTAAAAGGAATCACATAGTATATACTTTGTATATCTTGAAACCGTCTCTGTGATGGGTGCAATTTTTAAGGGAGAAATACCAGTTAGCAAGATACTTTTAGAGGTGTACAGAAAAAAATGAGAAAGTATTCCCCTATGGTCTGGCAGTATTTAAAGATTTTTACCAACAACCTGGGTGATGATATACAATTCTTGCTGATAAAGTTTCAGCAGACATCACTGAGATTGGTTACTATTACAGAGTGAGCCGAATCTCCTGGTCAAATGATTGTGATTCAGTTTGGCTGCATTTAATACAGCCAAATGCAAGGTGATACATCTGGGAACCCAGAGGGCAGATTACAGCTATAAGATGGAAGCTTCTGTCTTGGAAAAAAGTGACCCTGAGCGAGACTGAAAAAGTCAGTGGAGATAACAGCTTCAACATGAGCTCTCAATGCAAAGCTGCAGCAAAAAGAGCAAATGCATCGTCTTAGTGTATGAAAAGGGAGGTATCAAGTTAGAGGCGGGGAAGCGATTGTGCCTCAGTAGGGAGCTACACCGAGATCATGACAGCAAAACTACGTCTAGTTTGGAGGTCCACTTGTGTTTCTGGAAACAGTGGAAAGAGTTCAGACGGGAAGCACACAAATAATACAGGAGCTGGAGAACTAGACTCATGGGGGAAGATCTAAGGAGCACAGTACATTCAGGTGTTTGAGGAGGAGTTTGGGAGGAGACTTGATCATTACAAATGTTGAATGAAGAGGTTCTCGGAGGGAACAGGCAATTTCTGCTCCCAGAACTCATTTTGGCAGTATCTGTTGCCACATGAGTACAGCAGAGCCTTCTGTGTTTCCAGGGAAGACAGTGCTACCAGCACCTCCTGGGAAGGCATTACACCTGACAAAAAGAGACACTGGCACATGCTCTCAGTTTTACCTGGGCTCTACATAACAGCAGTATTCTTTTCTTTCACTGCAGAGAAAGATTGTCAAAAGACCCTGCCATACCCAAACTTTTATCACCTAGCCTTGTATTGACTGCTAAGGAGGCCAGGACTGCAAAATACTGAGTTCCCTCAGCTGTAGAGGAACAAAGGCTTTTTAGTAGTATTATTAATTTTACATTTCATTTTATGTTGATTTTAGTATTACCATTCAATTTATCTCAGCCAATCCAGTCTGTCCTTAGTTATGTAAATACAGTAACATATATCAACTAAAGGGAATTTTGTCTGGGAAATTATTTTAATGGTACAAATCTCTCTGTAATAGTCCTAGATCTACATATATGGGTGGTGTGGGGGAATATTCCATTTATGTTCCAACACGAAAATAGGCTGTGAAGACCATGCTGCTATCAATTTCCTCCCCCTCCCAACTATCTCAATGAACAGAAATCCTAAGCTTGAAATTCAGAAATTACCCTGTTTTATAACAAGATACTGAGTTAACTCTACTTTTTCACTCTCTATGAGAGGATCTACTTTCATTTCTAGAGAAGTCAGAGTCGTTCAGGGGAAGTTTGGGGTAGTTTGCATGACTACCTTAAAAAAAAAAGCCACAGAAGCATGTACTGCACATAGCAGTAAGTATTTTGAGTTTCTGCTAAGTGATGCTCCCAATTTTGCTGAATGATTTGCAGCTAATCCCCAAATACTTGCACTGGTGTGGATAACCCCACCCACTAATTACCTGGAAAAAAAATATCCCAGGTCAGGTGTTTCTCCTGCAGTAATACCTGGCAGCAAACATAAACCAGACATTGTTTCCTGACAAGCTATACATGACGCATCATGTTGCAATGTGAAGGAAGAGACATTTTTCCATGTTTACCACCCACTGTTAAACCTGCTTAAAGAAATGCCGTCTTTTGAGTTTGCTGGGCAGAGAGAAGCTGTTCAGAGCTTTCAGTCCTTAGGCTCTCCAGACATTTTAGGAAAGCTGGTGACTTCTCCCTTAGAAAAAAACAGGTCAGAGGCTTTTAAAATAAACCTCCTACCTAAAAACATTTTCCCGCAAGTTCTAGGAGTTCAAAGGATCCCTTCCTGCCCACTCATTAAGAATTATTTTCATAGCCTGTGTGAGGTGCATCACTGATGGCTCGAAGCAAATCCCCTAATGGCAAGTCCTCCCAGGCCCCCTGGCGCACAGGTTTTGCTAGTCTAGGCTTGAGGTCCAAGCCCACTCTCACCCTCGCGACTGCCTGACAGAATTCAGTGGAGGACTCTCTACACTTCCATTTCTGAGATTGCGGCATTTTGGATACCTGAAAATTACGTCAATTGAAGGCACCGAGCTGCGTTCAGCCCGGTGACCGTGTGCCATGACGGTGCCTCAGGAAATTGCTGCAATTTTACAGGCTGGCTCATTCAGCAAGGGTTACCCAGCTTTTCATGAAAACACTGCGAGGATGTCACAGAATAGGTTCATAAATTGCTGTTGAATTCACTTCTTCAGATTAAGGAAAGTGAATGTTTCACATGCTTGGGTTTGGAAACTGAAATGCTTTCCTATGTTTTAACTCTCAGTGGCAAGGGCAGAACGAAGACAGCTTAAATGCCGAAGTTGTGGTGGGCATAGCCTTGATTTCTGTTTAGGTGAAGTCAAGAAGAAAGGCAGAATAATGTCTGACTGCTCAGAGGAGAATTGGTGATTGCATATTTCAAGCATATGTTTGAAGGGTTCCATTCTGTTGTTAGGGCATTAAGGGAAGGCTCTGGGGGATACCTACAGTTACACCTACCTGCTTTCCTGGGAAGAGAAATTCAGAGGTGGGGGAGGCTCGTGGGTAGAAAAGGCCCAACAAGAAATTACATAAGAGGAAAAGAGAATATTATGAAGGAAATATTTTTTTTTTTAAATTTTTTTTTTCCTGTCTCTTGCCAAGGAACCTTGGACCTAGCCTACACAGGAACCTTCCTTGGATCTCTTTCTTGTAATAATCCTAATTGCAGCTCAGTTGGTGTGTGCAAAAAACCTTCTCCCCATTTAGCAAAATGAAAGGTTCCATCAGAGCGAACACATCTGCATGTGCTAAAAATGGAAATGCAAGAGCAATGCAAAATCTATTAAACAAATATTTCTTATTGGGGGGAGGGGCAGGAATCTAGAAGTGCCAGGGCTGAACCACATTAAAATGAAGCAAGCTGAAAGCCTGCATCAGAAGTTTTCCTTGCCAAAGAGGTGTGCACAATAGTTGAAAGTACATATTATACTACATTGTTGTACTGTAGATCTGGCATTATAAAAAGTCTCTTTTAACTATTTGGTCTGAAAGAAGATGCACGTTGTTCAGGTTTGTGCTAATACAGAAATGTCAAAATACTCACGCACATAGTCCAAAGCTGATGAGAGGCTGGGGGACAAAAAAAGAAAAAAAGACAGAAAACTGAAAGCCACATTTCACTCAATCCACTTCCTATCAGTCACCCTGGGATCTGTCAGTCACTCTCAGCTGCCCTGTTCCTGGAAAGCCCAATCAATTCCTCCAGCTATATGCGACTGAAGTGTGCAATGGGTAGAGCTTTCAGAGCAGTAATTTCAGAAGTCCCCCAAACCATCAAGCCTTCCAAGCATTAAGTAAATTCTGCAAGAGAAAAGCCTGGATACAAGCAAGGTGGTTTGAGCTGCACCTTGACACCAAGAGCCATCCCTCTCCTAGCTCGCAGGCTGCTCTCTCATGTTCACATATTGCCAGATATAGGGGAAAATCCTCTTGCTGCCACATCGTTTCCAGTTTTGTTAGTGGTGGTATTATTCTCAGAATAAATAAGTAAGATTTCTGCAGTTCCAAACTGATCTGCACTGGAAAAATCATTTATCTTTAAAACACACAGAAAGTTCTGTTTCTGCAGACAGAGGAAACCCTTAGAAAATAGAGAAAATGAGACTGAAAAGTTCAGAATTCCAGTACCTTGATTCCTGATTAGTTTAAATATTTAGTAAACAGAGAAATAAACACTCTCATCCCCTTAATCATTCTTACAGCAATGCTCATAATAAAATTCTCAGGACTTCTCCTATTATTTCTCTTCATGTGGAAACTGCCTGAACCTGCTGAACTCTTTAAGGACCAGCTTCTTATCCTCAAGGCTCTGTTTTGTCTCTCACAGCCCTCACCTGCCTGGCCATACCAAGTACCATGTCCCATATCAGCAAGAATCAGACTTGTGGCTGATGTAAATCAGATTCTGTAAGAGCTCAGGATCGCATTTAGCCTTAAATGTTTTAAGAGCTGAACTGCTACATGCATGTCCTTAGTATCAGAGGCATATCACGTAGGTTGAACTGTCACATATTTTGGATACCTTCATTTACTCTGCAGTTCATTCAAAAAGTGTGGTTGCCTTAGAAACCACTAAAGTGCAGAATAATTCTAAGATAAACCCAACTGATAGAATCACTCAGCAGTAGCTCAGATGTACACAGTGTTTCTATAAACCCAAAAAGATATATTGCATTAAAAGCAGGGGAGGAAGATAATTTCCTCATTAAAAAATGGGGGTAGAGAGAGGTGGCTGTTACCCTACTGAAGACAACAGATCACTGTATCGTGTTATGTGTTCAGGTAGCCTTATCTGGGGAAATGCCCATGTTTGAAAGGTTAAGCATGTGGGAAATGAGGAGGCTGTAGATGATGGGGAGAGCTCAGAGTCAGAGCAGGCAGCGGCCTTCTGGGCCAGAATTTCCCTGCAGCTCTGGAAGGATGAAGAAAAGCAATACGTATGTCTCTATTTCCAGATGTTCCTTACAGAACAGGCTCCCTCTGCCTGCTTCTGCTGGAGGCATTTCCCCATCCATGTGAAGCAGTTCATTTAGGAAGTATAAGTCTGGTCCCCTCCCCGCCCCCCCTTTTCTCAATGCTGAAACTTGTCTGCACCAAGGTGATGATTTCCTATCTGAAGAACATAAAGCAAGCTCCCGAATGGAATGTGATCTCCTCCAGCTAGTAAAAGTTTTATAACCAAGGACAAAAAACCCCAATAAAAATAAAATAAAATAAAATCAGGTTCCTCAGCTGGCGTAAATCAGCACTGCCTAACTGTAGTGGTACTTGCCTCAGGCAGGGGTGGAAATTTTGAGGTATTTCCAGTACACGGATAGCAGGTTTATTGGAAGTCATTAAAACACAAGTTTTATTAAAAAAAAAAAAAAAAAGGTAAATATTCCAGACTTCTCCCAGGACCATCCTCCATTAAGATCTCTTCAGTAAATCACTGTAAATGATTAGATAGGGACTGCTAGCACAGAGTGTTGGTTTATTTGGGTACATTAACAAAATAATTTACACCCACCATGGCCAATCCCTGATTTAGCATGTATAAATGGGAATTTTCATTCCCAATCCCCTTCCTGTATTGCTCCTTCCCATTTGTCCTACATGCTTGCTTTCGGCTGCCAGAACATACTGCTTGCAGGTATGATTGGTATATCATACTTGGGGCAAGAAATGAAAAAGTTTCCCTTCGAGCAGGGTGAGAGTCCTCAACTTGTCTCAACTTTACAGCTTGGGACCTGCATGGGTTTGATCTGCTGCTCCAAATGCACCCACACTGCCTGGACAGCCAGCAGAGGCACTGCTGCGTGCTGGATCACACCCATGGCATCTCCAGTAGTTTCAGCAGGGAGCAAAACCGTTGCTAACTTGCTGACACACTCAGCTGACTTGAAAAAAAAAATAATTGTTTTTCTTCTGAGCAATGTCTTCCTCAACTCCTGAATTGCAGCAGATTGCTGGGTCTGGTGTTGAGAGGGAGCAGGAGAGCATGGCCTGAAGCAGGAGTGGGGGGAGATTGGGAACAGGGCACTGTAGCCCTAAAAAAATCTGAATTATTTCTTTAACATTTTCCACAGCTTGGGTCCTGCTTAACCAGCCAGAGATGAAATCTAATACCATCTACAGTAGCAAAATGACAGCTCATCCATGGCTTGAAGTCTGCACATCAAGAAGAGATGCCTGTCCTCAGGGATGTGCTAGCTGAGGTAGTTTTGTTGAGTGTAGCAGTCCCAGAGTCCAGTTTATGCTGGAAGCCAGAGCAGAGATCCCAATGATCCCTTCCGAATTAAACAGCAAAAGAATCTCTGTAGATGCCCAGCTCTATTTGACTGCTAATGGCAGTAACTTGCTTGGCTATTATGAACATTAAGCCTTGAATAATTACAGAAAAGTCAAAGCAATATATATCTATAAAAGCAAAGGAACCACTTGTAAAAAAGGTTGAGAGAATTCAAATAGTGCTTCATTTAAAATAAACAAAGGACCTGATCCCTCTCTTTGATCTCATCCACCCTTCCTTCCCCCAGAAAATAGAGAAACAGAATACAAAGACTCAACCATGTCAAGTAGGGGAGATCACCAGGTAAATGACTGACTATGAGCTATTCACTTCACAGGACAATGATGTTAAGTTTTGCGTGTAGATCCTCCCCATTTGTAGACAGCCTCTTCACCAAAGATCCCAAACTCTCCTGCACTCATTTCACATCCCCTGACCTGCTGCCAGTGCTGAGGAAAGAGCCATGCAGCTTCACACTCAGTCTGAAGAAAATAACCTTCCTGAAGTATGACCAGAAACAGAAAGGCTGAATTAACAATCATTAGGAAAGGTCTGAAGAGCTAGAAATATACCCCAGAAGGGAGATGGCTTGGAAGGATAAAGATGTCATGGATCCACTTATATATGAGGTCCTTCTGCCAATCAGATAGTGTCTAGAGGTGCGGTTTGCCCCTCTGGGGGAATCTGATTTCAGACACAAGATCACTGGATTTCCTTTTTCCTCAGTGCAGACTATCTGGAGATCAAAGCGCTGCCGGGAGCTGGTACATAGTATATTCTCACTTTGATGGATCCGTAACTCCTGTGAATGCAAACACAGCAAGTGGAGAATACATCCTTTATACTTCCCATGTTCTTCTGACCACAAGAAACAGATTTAAAGGGCAGATTTAGTCAAATTCTGCTCTTTGTGCTTTTCCTCTGCTATTATGGTGCTTTATTAAGGGTCATGAGGGATCTATTCCTTTGCTGTCCCCCTCCTTCTACTCCGCTCAGTCGTCCTCCAGACCAGGTAATATATAACTCCATTCATTGTGATGCTAACGAGTTCTATTTAGCTGTATTTAACTGGATATCATGACTCCACACGATGACCTTTCACTCCTGGGAAGTAGTTTTAAATTTGATCCACAGCAAAGGAAAATCCCTCCAATTCATTGGCTGTGAAAGGTCACAAGTGAAATGTGTTCTGATGGTATCTGCTTGTGGTTTAGTTCTTGGTATACCTGAGCATCAAGCTGGTCTGAATCAGCTTTTGTCCTGACAGTCTGAGTACGAAGCACCCTAAGAAAGCGCTGTGGAAAAGGCAGGCAAGCATCTGGCAGTGCCAGTTGCTGTAGGCGGCGCTTGGAGAGGAGATGCCCCACTGAACCCAAAGCATGTGCTACCCAAAATGAAACACAGAGGTTCTACCCACCTTGATTTGATATTTTGACATTCCAATTATAGGAAAGTTTTTTTTCTGGAGATACTAAAAGTGCAAGTAAAATTCAGCATTAGGTAGAAACACACAAAGATCTCATGTACACACCAGGCAGTGATGCCACAGGATATACTTCTAAACACAACTTCCAGGACAGAAATGGATGGGGGGGGGGGGGGGGGAAGGACTAAAACTATGCTAACACTGTGATGTTAAAACTTCACTGGCACCTCTTCTCCCCTTTGCTAGCAAGTTAGTGCAAACCATTCCGCTTGGGATTTTCACATAAAACACTGAGAAAAAATTAGTCTTGTCCCTCCTCCCTCCTTTGTGGGCATTCCCCATGCAGAAGTGTAGGGGCTTGTTCATCTCATTTTACCAACAATATTTGGCACTGTGATACGGTGTACCCTATACAGGGTGGAAAGAAGTGTTGTCTCAATCATTTCTCATTACTTAACGTTGACATTGTAGCAAAAACTAGAGCTATCAGTCAAAAAAACCAACCAACCAAGCAAGCCACCCCACCAAAGCAGGAAGAAGGGCATCCTTCTAAAAGCTTTCAATTAAATGGGGAGGGGGGAAGTACTGTCAGTCTACTTTCACAGCAAGAATAAGGGAGACACAGGTGGCTGAAGGGGCTTCCTCTGTCACACCAGCTTGTGGCAAAGCTCAGATCCCACCTCGGCCCCCCACAGCCTGAGTCACCCTTCCAAATCGTAACAGGTGTATCAAATGTAACAGAAACCAGAACTTAAAACCAATAAAAACTAACAAAACCAGCCTTACAATGGGAAAGCTTAGTCACAAGGTTGTGTCAGAAAAGCAACCAGTTTTGTTGTTGCTCTGGTCAGATTTGCACAGCTGTGAGTCTACTGCTAAGGTATTAAATGAGGTCTCTGTGTATTTAAAACACCAAGGTGTGCCCTGATGGCAGTCTGAAAAGACTTTCCCTTCCCCAAAACCTTAGTACACTTGAAAAACCCTACTCAGACTAGGATGTCTGAAGTCACCTTAGCCAACGTCAGGAAAGAGAAGAGTCTTTTACACCTTCTTACACATGCCCTGGCTACATAGCTAAACTGAAACATGCTCAAAAAGTGCATATCGTCAGTAACTGAAACCCCTGCTGAATTCTGACTGTGAAAATACAGAAAAAAACACAAGCAAATGCCAAGCCTGCCGGAGACACCAAGCAGCCTCAGGGTTCAGAGGGTGTTGTACTTCAGATAAGCCTGTGGTCTCAGGCTGGTGAGCAACCAGCCTCTGTTGCTAACAGCACATGGATGTCTCCGTACTAAGGGAGCAAATGACAGCTACAGGGAGAGGACACGGAGCAGCAGGGTAAGGAGTGTTTGAAGTACAGTAGCTTATGGGCAGAAACAACTATGTGGCTAAAAACCCCCTTATTTGTCTCGCTTCGTGCCAAATCCATTCGTTCACAGCATGCTCAAGGCTTCCCCAAAATACACTCAATTCCCAGTGAGCTCTTTGGGCTTGTCCAAGGAAAGAGCACAGATGGGAGTTATCACACAAGAGAGTCCTACAGCAAAATCCACCAGTCCTGTACACAGCCACATATAAAAGCTATGCTCAGAGCCCAGCACAGAGAATGAATTCTTACTTTGCTCCTATTATTGACTGGTGGCCAGAGAGGGACTTGCACCCAGCACAGGGGAACAGGGACAGGCAAAAACCAGGATGCTATGTGTCTTCTCAGTCCTGCTCTAAACCGGATCAAACTCAGGATGACTCTGACCTACAACTTTGGTACAGCACCAGAGCAAGGAAGTACAGCCTATATGCCTACCTTGACACCTCCTGTGTGGAAGAAGAAGGAGCAGTGCACAGCAAAACAACTGCAGCTGAGAGATCTCAAGAATTTCAAGTTCAGCCAAGTTTCAGGGTTTTATGCTGTAAAAAAAACCAAACCAAAACAACAAACCAAAACCCAAACAAAACAACAGCACAACAAGACCTAGTCCAAACGCAACCCTGCCTTTGTACTGCAGTCAGAATAAAACAACATGAAAAGTCCAAGAAGACCCAGCTCTTGAAGTTTCTGACCTAAAATGCAGCAGAAATACACAGGGAGGTGAGTTAATAAAACACACCTGCAATAACTTCTTTTAGAAACATGTCTCAGCTGAGGTACCTGGCTTCATTCCCAACACTTATAAACAATTCCCAAATGTCAGGGACTGCTGTTTAACAGGGAGCACCATATCCAGGGGGTCCTAAGAAAACCTAAACTGACAGATTTCTTTTCTGAAACACTGTAATAACTTATAAAGCTGTCAAAGTGGTTTTTTTATTATTATTATTATTATTTAAAACATGCTCCAGTATAAGTCCTTGTATGACAAATTTTAGCCAGCAGCTAATTTTTAAAGTCAAGTGATAAACTCCAGAAAGCTGAGAATAATACATAGAAGCTCTGACACAGCTTTAATTAGAGGGTAGTAACTAGGTACAGGTAAATTACTAAAATGTGTTGGTTAGAGGCTCTTCACTGTTAAAACGTCACTAACACCTCTGCTATGTTGTTGATACAATGCTTTTATGCTGCTGTAAAGATACATCTTCCTAATACAGAGTTCAAGAGTAAAAACCTCCTAATGAGTCCTTATCTGGCTTTTGTGCCTCCATTCTCTCTTAAATAGTAATGTAAGTTAATTAAGTTTGGTTAAATGGTAGTTCTTCCTTCTGAGGGGAAAGTCAAATCGCAAAATACAGTTGTGACTCTCCTCACAAACCTACTTCTCGACCAGTTTATACATAAATGGCCAATGCCAGAAGGGTCTGTGGACCCAGCTAACCTGCAAACTGCCTTCGCCTTGGGGCCTTACTTTGAGTTTCCCCCTCTGAATAAATAAAATGATGTACTCTGCAATTAGAAGCTGCTGCTGAGGTTCCAGTTTCAAATGTTCTTGTCGTTGCTGCTTTTGCACAGCTTTTTAATTCCTCAGTGCTCCATCTCAGCTGTTTCTAGAGACCTGCACAAACCTTTCTGATTGATCTCCCCTTTCCCCTGGAAGAGCTTTTAATTTAATTCTTTCATAGTAAATTCCAAATCTTGCCTCCCTTCTGATCTATAGCCATCATAAAGGAAGGCCTAGCCTTGCTTGGATTATAGTCAGATAAAGTCAAAGAAATAGTCAAATGGAGGTAAAACTAAAGAAAAAAGAAGTGCTTTCCTTCTTGTTTATGTCCTGGTTTCAGCTGGGATAGAGTTAATTTTCTTTCTAGTAGAAGGTATAATGTTGTGTTTTGGATTTAGTATGAGAATAATGTTGATAACACACTGACGTTTTCAGTTGTTGCTAAGTAGTGTATATACTAACTCAAGGATATTTCAGCTTCTCATGCCCAGCCAGCAAGAAGGCTGGAGGGGCACAAGAAGTTGGAAGGGGACACAGCCAGGACAGCTGACTCAAACTGGCCAAAGGAATGTTCCATACCATATGACATCATGTCCAGTATATAAACCGGTGGGGGTTGACTAGAAGGGGCTGATCACTGCTTGGGGACTGGCTGAGCATCGGGCAGCGGGTGGCAAGCAATTGCATTGTGCATCACTTGTGTTTCATGGGTTATATTTCACTCTCTTTTTGTTATCTTTCTTTTCATTACAATTATTATTATTATTTTATTTTTATTTCAATTCTTAAACTGTTCTTATCTCAACCCATGAGTTTTACTTGTTTTTGATGCTCCTCCCCATCCTACCAGGATGGGGGAGGAGTGAGTGATTGGCTGCGTCGTGCTTAGTTGCTGGTTGGGGTTAAACCACGACAGTTCATCGTTATGGAAGCTTTCATAATCCCTAAAGATGTCTTTCATTTTCAGTTCTGTTAAGTACTTTAATTTCCCCACTTTATTTAAACCCCAAAAGTCTAAATAGTGTAACTGATTGAGAAGGGGAGTGCTGAATTCTTGGGATATATCTGACATGTATGTAGCGTAGCCATATCTGAGCCAGCATTGAATAATCTAGCCTGGGTACCACAAATGATGTAGGCACCAGAGCCACTGGTAACTGAGCTACCTCTAGGATCATGTACACATCTTCCCTGAATTTTTATCTCCATGCTTCATGCCTTCACCATGTCGAACAACAAACACTGGGATCTGCAGGTCCAAACCAGGACTGTAGCCACCCTGAGCTATGGCCTCATCCCTGCAAGGTGCTGAGCACCCCAACACTGAGCAACTTCAAGAGGAATTGAAGGGGCTCAGCACCCTGCTGGACTGAGCTCAGGCTGAGTGTTGTTGTGGGTGGATGCTTCCTGAAGCACTGGTAAATTCACTGAGGCTTGCGTTTTCTGCCAAATAAACGCCAGCTGAGAAAGTTATGGCTGCCCAGGGGCTTTCTTCAGTGTACATGTTCTACTTAAAAAAAATTTCTACTGTAAGTTTTGCATTCATAAACTGATGTTCCCCTTTGCCTTCCTCTTTTGCCCTCTCTGACTTCTGCCCTCCCTCCTCAGCTGCCAAGAAAGTGCCCCTTTGTGTGCGGAAATGCCCGACAGTTCACAGAAGTTAACTAGAAAAGACACATTCAGCCACTTTCTGTCAAACTGCCTTGACACTCTCCTTTCTGTCCAAAAGATCCTTTTGCTTTGGAAAGGTCCCCGTTGAACACCTCCCCCCTTTCACCTCCCTCTTGAACTTATCCTGCAAGAACAATGCAAAATAAATAAGTAAAAGAGGCACCCCCTCCCCTGCCCTGAGCCTTTGCTGCCGTATTTTGTTGTCGTTGTTGTTGCTGCAATCTTCACCATCAATTTTAAGCAAGACACTTGCAAAGTCCAGACAAGCGCAAAATGCTGCCACTTGGCATTATATTCACAGAACTTCCATTCCTCTTTCATGACTTTTCACTCTTGCCTTGACGTCGTTTTTCCCGTGGCTTGGCTTCTTTGGCGGTGGGAAGGGATCCTACCGTGCACGAGACCCTCTGGGTCTGTGCGTGTTGGAGGGAGGGGACGGTGTCCCAGGCGGCTCTGAGGACAGAGTAACGCACGCTGCTCTCCAGCCACCCCTCGCCCAGCGCATGGCGAGCTCCAGGGGCACAGTCAGCGCCCTTCGGAACAGAAACGCAAGGTTGCTCTTTTGGGCTGAAAACAAATAAGCAGCGCATGAATTATCTCAAAATCAAACCGGGCAGCTCTGAAAGTACAGACTGCATCATTTTGATCATGATTTCAAAGTCCTTTGGATGCCCATCTCTACTCAAAAAGATACTGAGCATCTGGTGTGACTCCTATTAAGCTGTGGTATGTTAAGACAAGCATTAACACTACTGTTTAACTAAACCTTAGGGGTTTTTGTGGTATAAAACTTCCCGAGACAGGCTGGGGAACAGGTCCTGCGATGGGTAAAACAAACAGATGTTAACTCAAATCCAGTGTTAATGGGCGAATTTATTTCTGGATTCCCTTTTGCCAAAAATTGAGGGGCTCTGCCCCATGTATATCATCTGGCTAGAAATTACTGGAGGTTTTACACAAGGATGGGCTCTCTGGAATTTGTAGCTATGTATTTTTAATACTGTCAATAAACTACTTCCTTGAGACACAGAAGGGCAATAATGGGAGCTGTTAACAAAGTGTGAAAAGAAACGGGCAAGCAAAGGTTAATCACATGGCTGTCCACTAATGACCTCTCCAGCCCCGAGTTTAAACCCTCCGCTACTTGTAAAGACCAATCACGTGAATAATTTCCTGTCTGAGGTAGTCTTTATGGTTAAGAATAAAAGCTGAGCTTATTGTGAAAAGAAAGTGCTCAGCAGGGGACAAGGTTATTATTTTTAAGCTGATCTAAACACCTGGGTTTCTCAGTAGACCCTATTAAACTTCCTCCATTATGTCTAAAGATTTCAATCATTCCTACCACAGTAGTAAATTAGTGTATTACTGCTTAAAGCAGATAAGCCGTAGCGATGGGGACATCCTAAGCTGATGCTGCTCACCCACCCTGAAGAGAGACCTATGCAGCCCGTTTCTTCCCCATAAATAAGGTAATAAGGCCTGATGCCATCCCAGAATATCATCTCCTTTTAGTGTGCTGAGGTGTGAGAGGAACATTGACTCCTGCTGCTCACAGGGCCACGGCACAGACCAAGCCTGGGGCATGGGAAGGTGCCCGTAAGCAGGATGCTCTTGGAGCAAGGTGGGCCCAGAAGCTGCATGGCACAGGAAAGCAGATGGCAAAGGTTCCTGCCATCTCTTCTAGATACCTCCGATGACAGCCGGGCAGAAAGCAGAGAATACAGAGATATGAGATATTCCTGGTTGGAGGTTTAGCTTTTGTAGCACAAGGAGTTCTGTGTGAGTGAGAAAAATAACGCTGTCCTAGCCAGCGGCTCTCTGCCCTCAGTCCCTCTTCCCTCTCCTCTCACCCCCACCATTATTCATGAGATTTTTTTCTTCCTCCCGGAGTTACGATCCTGGAAAATGCCTGGAGATCAGACTGTGCACAGAGGGAATTATGCAACCTCCCTTCCTCCCGCTACAGCTCGCTGCTGCTGGGATCCCCACAGATCCCCAGCACACCCCCACCCAGTGCAGCCCAGACCAGTGCGCTTTCCCTGTCCACCCAACCCTCCCAGGGCTCTTTCGTGAGGGTAGCAGAGCCCAACCGCTGGCAAAGCAGCCCTCCTGAGGCTTCACACAGCATGTATGCTGTCCTGATTGTGGTTTGTTTATGGGCTCGTATAAAAAGAGTGCCAGATCCTCAGCCAAGTCCAGTTTATCTCAGGGTAAACTGCACTTACGCCATTTATTTCAGTCCTGATTTACACACGTCAAACAAAATACCTGCAGATCTTTTCCCTTCTCAACTTCCCTAAAAGGATCTCGTCTGGCACATTTAAACCAAGACAGTCTGCAAGAGTTGTAAAATGAGTGTGAAATTTTAACTCAGGTCAACATAAAGTGCCCACCTTAGAGTCTCCGGAGGGAACGTTATTATACCTTTTTAACCTGTTTAAAATGCTGCCTAGAAACTGTTTGATATTGCCCGGGTGGTGGCATTGCTTTTTCTACTTAATAAATGGAGTCCCTGAGTTTTCCAAGCGAGCACAAGAGAGAAACTCTTCTGTTCTGTAAACAACTGTGTGTCCAGTTTCCATGCACGGATACCCAATTTGTGCATGCAACTGTAGTTATTGTGCATTCAAATGGGGCACACCACTAGTCACGGGCCTGGGCTTCTTGCCAGTTTAAAAGTCAGCCCTTCTCTATGTAGAAAGAGAAAGCAGTATCCAATAGAAACAGTACTCTGCATGCACTCACAGCTCTTATTCAAGGCTCTCAGAACAATGTCTAACTGTTAATCTTCCCAACACTGCCGTGAGGCAGGGAATATTTTATCTACATTTTACAGTCAGAGGAAACTGAGGTTAAGTGACTTGCCCAAGGTCAAAAGACGGATTTAATGACAGGCTCAGGATCTTGCCATGAGAATATGCTGCCCTGACACTGGGCTGCTACACCTCAGGGTGGATGAGGAGTAAATGTGTCCTTCCCGTAACATCCGAGCAGTGCCATTTGCTAAAGGTCTAATCCAAGGAAGCTCAAACAAACATCTGCAGTGGTGCCAAGATTAGGGAAATATCTCCTCTGTGGTTGGGCTCTTTTTGTGTTGTAAATGCAGAGGCTGAAATTTCCAGAGATGTGGATGCCCAATTTCCGCTAACATTAATAAGCTGATGTGTCCAAATCCTGTAGGCAGCTTTGAAAGCCTGTTTGTGCTTTCCCTCTTCCTACTATTCAAGCATAGAGTAAGGTCAGGGCTTTCCCATACCCTCTCCCTTCTCTGCCGGTGGAAAAATTCTGGCCATACCTTCACTTACTCTGCAGTGAATGGATAATGTCACTGGGGATTGATTGATCTAATACCCACAAAAGGCCAGAGGAGAGATTCCCTTGGTTGCCACAGATACTGGATCAGGACCTTATCTTTTTATGGCATCCATATCACTCCCACTATTTTAATATCTCAACATCTCATGGTTTATAATATATTCCACTTCCTAACTCACCCATGAGATACCGGGGTAGCATTAATCACTTAATCCCATTTTACAGATGATGAACTGAGGCACATCAGACTCCATACTCATTTCAGTCTGAGCTACTCTGAGACACTCTTGGCATAGGCAAGAGGACGAGATAAGCACCTGCAGTCAGAGATTTAGCCACTGTCTTAGCAGGGAATACTACAGCGAGAATGAGCGGCCCTTTGGAAAGTGCCTTTTTTTACACTGACTGCAAAGGGAGCCTGGATGACAAGGTAGTAAAAATCCCTCCCTTAGAGACAGCTACTGCTAGGTGAGACAAATCCTCTCCTAAATGACTTGCCCAATGCCATGGAGAAAGGCTGTGGCAAAGGAAGAAATTAAGTCCCAGACACAATCCCTAGGCTATTTTCCTTGGCCTGAGCTTTGATTTCAGGTGAAAGATTTTTTCGTTAAGGCAGGAAAAATAGTAATAAGTCTAAACCTACCAGCTTTGCTTGGATTAGTCACTGGGAATCTCAGCAGCCGGGCTCTTGAGCTCTGGCCTCTTTGACTTTAGTATGTTTAGATGTTCAGGCCCTAATGAGTTGATCTCGTTGATCTTTAGGTACCTATTCATATGCAAATCCTGGCATTCTACTTTTGCTAAATGGTCTTTGTATTAACACATGAAATAAATTTTTAAAAAAGAAAGTCAGTCTGTGGTAAATCCTCATAGTTAGGTTTGTTTGCATTTGGATAAATGATCACGGTCCCTCTTTATATGATCTCCTTGCTGTACCCATGTTAGGAAAAGGAGGGGGGGGAGAAATCCAACTTTTATCTCTTCCACGTCATTGTACATGTTTTGTCAAAGCACAAAGTGTCCAAGAACCAAGAGAAAAAGATTCAAAAATATGTTAATGCTACAGCTTCATCTTTGGTCATATTTTTAAAATTTTCACAGAAGTGTCCCCATTCTAATGTCACTAGGTGGTTAGTCTACTAAAAAGACCAGATCTGTTTTCTAAGGCTCCAAAATCATGGCCTGCCCCAGAGAGGCTGCCTTTTCACAGGGAGATTTTGCAGGTTCACAGTGCATGTGCGTGTGTGTGAGACATGTACATCACTGTGCCATGCCAGAGCACACTCGAGAGATTTTGAGCGTGAATCCTGACCCCAGCAGTCAATGAAAAGCACTCAATGACTTCAAAGGGTCCGGGATTTCACCCATCGTTTTTCAGACTCTGAAGCTCGCAATCATTAGTGGTTTGCTCTAAAAGTGGTGGCCACAGTGCAGTAAAGTCATATGGGAATTTCATTCAACTCTGTAACAAACTTCTACTATCTCTGCTTAAACCCTGCATATGGTACAGTTATGTACTTAATGTCTACAGTACAGTTAGATATATTTATAACTAGTATAGCCACAGAGAGTAATCTGAACCATAGAAACACAGGAAAAACTGTTGCAGGGCCTTGATACGCATATGTATGTATATATTTATGGATGTGTATATGCACTTTAAGCTTTCAAAAAAATCTCGGCCTTAATTTGAACAACTTGCTTGGAATTGTAGCTGAGTTTCATTTGCTAAAGAAAAGCTGTTTAGGAGCAAACGCAGGTTGCAACAAAATGTTAGGAACAAACTGTCCAGGATCTTCTTTCACAACAATCCCACGCGCTTACAAATCTCCCTTTAAGAATAAAGTGGTAGTGCAAACACCTAATTAAAAAAACGGCTTGTATTCGGAGTTACTAATTAAAAATCCTCATGTTCCCCCGACTTTTTCCCCCCTCTGTGGAAATCTGCAAGTTATTTAATTGAAGTCCCATTTTGTCGGTGCAGATGCACGAAGCGTCTGAATCATCAAACAGATTTAGGGTGTTTTGATTGTTGTGTGTGCCTCATTGCTATTCCCAGAATGTCGAGCTGAGCTTATGCTGATCGGCAGGACTTAGAAGCATGAAACAGTAAAAGAGTCCTTTCTTCTCATCCCAGCCCCATCCCCCTTGCCCCCCTGGATTTACATTGAAACTTTGCCAATCTCAGATCGCACTCTGTCTGCTGCCTCTGCATTAAAATGGAGCTGGCTTGCCTGTTTCTTTGGCCCCACACCCCATCTTCAGATTCCCCTTTGCTGCCATAAGACGCCTCTCGCGTTGCTTCAGTGAAACTTCTTAAGAAGATGATTTCATTTTCTCTCCTTTTTTTTTTTTTTTAAATAAAAATCCTTCTCTGTTTTTACATTTGTGCGCTGTGTGAAAAGAAATGAGACAGAGGAAGAGAGAGAAGCCTGTTTTCGTCTAGAGGTGAAAACAGCCTGGTGAGCAGCAGGTGCAAAGCCCCAAAGCAGCTGCTTACTGCTCTCAAGTTGAAGCGCCTTGGTCCCCCACCCTCCACGCCAAGAGCACTTCATATAATCCTCTCATGCAATTCACACTGTAATTGCAGATATCCAGACTGCTAGGGCTCATTTTATTATTATTTTTACTGATAACAAGATCTGCAAACAGGGGACCAGTCATAGTAATTAGTTGTGTGTCGCTAGGCAGCTTCTGCAGAAGCAAGTTGGATTCTTTTCCTTTCTTTTTCATTCTTTTTTTTTTTCTGGGGGGGGGGTGTGTGTGCCACAACTGCTTTGTGCCCTCCTATGTCTCCTTTTACCCCCTTGAAGACCACTCAAAGTAGCACATGGGGAACTTTCCTGCTGGCTCTGTAGGTCCTTTTATTATCTTGCCTGCCTCATTCACTCCTTGAGATGAAGCCTGTTGGATGGGTGCTAGCAATGAAGATTATTGTCTTGAGGACCAGCTTGTTTTCTCAAGGCTCTGCTTGCTACATTGCTAATTATGGGTCTAAGGGATCCTTTTCTGATATTTGACTAAGTGGCATGGATTACTGTGTAATCATTTCCCACTGGGGGGGGATCTTTTTTATTATTATTATTATATACCTCTGGACAACTTTTCAGTAGCTTTTATTTAGGTAATTGCTCTTCCCTGTAATCCAGGAATTCTTATTTTTTTAATCACATTATGGATTTCACCAAACACTAGTTAAAATGTTAATTACTGGTAAATACACACTTCTTTTTCCCTTCCGTTCAGAGTGAATACAGATCCTATGAACTTGTTGTTTGTAATCTGTACCCCTTATGTGTTATCTCTGTCTAATAGGACACTGTTGTTTACAGAATGAAAAGACTGAACATGGACATTTGGCTCCAAACTTTTGTTTTAGATTAAGGCTTAATGAGTTTATGCTTTTTTTTCAGTTTGATTTTTCAAGCCAGAATGTAAATGAAAAAAAGTCAGTTTGATGACATTATTATTTTTAATAACCTGAACAGGTTTTGCAGTCCTGAAAGACACTATGCAAAAGCCTGGAAAATGGGATCCTTTATTTAGCTGCAGAAAGCTTGATCCAGTTGCCATGAAGTCAAGGCAAATTTCCCACTGAGTCAGGGAAACTCCTGTCAGTGTGGAAGACCAGATGAGTTTCTTCCAGAGTGTCGTGGTAACACACCTTGGGTCCAAATGGGCAAGTGTGGTTCTAGGCGGAGGGGAGTGGAGTGGAGAGTCCGGTACAGATTCAATTTCTAGAAATGTTTTCAATTTGCCTGAAAATGGATTATTTTCCTGGTTTACGACAACTGTGTGATTTTTGCAAAACTGTAAGTTACTGAGATCTTTCTTTTATGCTGCAGTCCCAAGTTTTGATAAATAAAACTATTGCTACACTGACCATTGCAAAAAAATGGTTTGAAAGACTCAACAGCTCCAATAACCTTAAGAGTGCTGCTAGGAAAATGGTGCTTGGTTTTAGTGGCTTTAAAGAACCTCAAGCCAGATTGACTCAGAACTAGAAAGGTCAAAAAAATACCCTATTTTGATAGATAGGGATAAGTGAATTGTGACCAAGGTGTAAATGAGAACAGTCTAAGGCTGATTTAATCTGTGCCATGCTATCTAGGATGTCAAAGGCTCTTTCTGGCAATGAGGAACACCCAAAGCATTGGTGCACTCTGGGGACCATATGTCAGGATCTTGAGTTTCATACCTTTTTATGGCTTTTTCGATCACTCCAAAATTGGTATGGCATAAACTTTCAGCTGAAATTTGCAGGCCAACTGCAGTGTTAGAGTGTTGTCAGAATCCAGTGGCACCATGGACAATAATCCATCCAAAATGAACTGTGCTGGTGCAAACCCTCCTTATTATTACATTGCCCAGTAAACAGATACTTGCCTGAACGAACATAACAACTCTGAGTTCTGCAGGCTCTGGTATGTTGCCTAGAAGTCACATGGCTTAAGACCCATTTGTTTTTAAAAATGTCTTGGTAGCCTCTTCTCAAGTTTCAGCCCAAAGAGATGCTGGACTTGGAGCAAAGTAAACACACTCCAATACCAATTCTCAGCAGTCAGTCCAAAAGTGCTATTCCCTGGGGGGGTCAACAGGGATGCCCACAACCTTTCAAGATAAACATAATTCAAGCTGACACTGGCACACCAGGACTTGCATTAAGGATATGTCAGAAGAAGTAAATTGCAGGCCGGCAGAGTGGGAGAGAGCAGGTCAAATGATATGGTGAAAAAACCCCATGTTGGTTCCTATAAAACTTTCAAGCAGCTCAATTGGTTCAGTGTCAGTGCTGTTAGCTGTACAACTACCATGAATTTAATCTATAATGTCAAAAGAATTTGTATTCTTTGCCATTAGAAATGTGAATCTCTTAGAGACACTGCTGAAGATGAGATTTATTAGGCTAAAAAGTGACAACGCCTGAATATTTCCTTGAGAAATGTATTATTCCATCTCAACTAAAATGAAAACAGGTCAAGTAAACAGCTCTGAAAGCTGGAAAACTCAATTTCTTGCCCATCCAATTATGCCTAGCTAGACCAGCCCATGCAATTTTCCATTATGGCTGTTATGAACTGTGGGTGGTCCTCCTGACTGTACCATACGAGCTTGGAGCACTGGAGCACAATAAGGCATATTAGGGGCTGTCAGCGTGTTTTAGGATCTCATAATTCTTGTTCACTGTAATCATACCACTGTGTACAATATAGCATTTGAGATGACCCTTTGAGCAAAAATCCTGCTTTCAGACATCCCCAGGCTTTGGAAAATTTCAGTTTGAGAGATAAATAATGTTATTTAACTTTTTTGATTAGATACAATCAAAACTTTGGGTGCAAATATACCTGCTTTCTCATTGGACCCAGACTGTGGCCTTAGTTGCGCTTTCAGGCACCTCTTGTTCATCCATGTCTATTTATGTATGGATTTTCCTTTTATTTATACTGGCCTGCTTTGTGCCATGGTCACCTATCCTGCATTCTGGTTACTTTGCTGTAATTAACTCGTTTACTGTTTCAGTGCTGCTTGGGTAGAACATTGTAAAACCTTCTTAAGTACCAAAGAACCTCCAGCTCTTATAGAGGAATCTCTTTTTTATTTAAATCGAAGCAATAAAATCCAAAGACCTTTTCTTTCTCTTCCCCCTCCCAAAGCACACATACTTTCCAGTAGTTACAGAACTAACCACCCTACAGAAAAGAGCTCATATTTTCATCTCAGCACTTACTAGATTTTTTAACAGTGTGGATGGGCTGAGAGCGCAACCCTTCCACAGCAAATCAGGAAGTTATGGCACCAACTTGGGAAACCAGTGAAACAAAGCAGCAGCACAAGCAGGATTTTCAGAAGGTGCGAAATCCATCATCACCTGCAGGGGTGTGGAAAATATTTCAGAAACGCCAGCAATGAAGGAGGAGTAAATGTCTAGTTTGGCACAGTCCCAGCTTGCTACCAAGGGTCTCTGAGAGGCAGCGTGCTCCAGCTGGGAGCAGGGTGGGATGCACTAACTCCTGGGACATGTCTGCCGTGGTGGGAAGGGTGTAGAGGTCCTTGGGCCTGGGAGCATGCCCTGTCTCATTTTGGGACGCCACTGCATAGAAAGACAGGGTTTCATGTGGAGAGCCTAGATTCAGTCAAGGTGGCACAAGTCCTAGAAGGCAAGGACGGCGTCCATAATCACGTTAATTACAGTCATCGCAATATCATTTGGCAATAAGAAAGGCTGTGTATTCCAATGTGTACACCTCTGTGTTGCCATCAGCCCTTCCCCTGCAGGTTAGCAGCAATATGGGTTGTGTGCCTGTGTATACTATATGAGGGAGGAGTTGTTTCCTTCTCCACTCCTTTAACTCCTACCCAGGGTGGTCAGGGCCAGTTACCCAAAGAGGTTTCCTCACGTGCTGGTTGTGCTTTAAGTGCCTCCTCCATAGCTGGTCCCTTCTTCCCATATCATTCTCTCATTAACTATCAAATGGCCAACCCAGCTCCAGGTCAAGTCTGATCCTTGTGGTCTAGTCACGATGATTTCAAACAAAAATACCTTTGGGCTATGCCTTTAACTTGGGAGGTCACCATCTGCAAAAACTCTCCTACCGAACAACCCAAAAGAGTGGGCGATATCTAGGTTACCAGTGTGCTGACACCAGCCTCAACCTGCTGCCCAGGGGACCGCAGGCAGGAGAGCTCTGGTGTTTCCACATCTGTCTTTATCTCTCTGCTGTCTCCTATTACTGTAGCATCAGGAAAACTGGTGCTTGCACAAGTCCTCCTCTGTGCCTAAAGCTCTTAGATGCTATAATAATGCTACAAGATGTAACATAAACTTTAAAAAAAGCAGTATGTGAGCAGGCAAATGCCACCCAGTGATTTGCATGTGCAAATACAGGTGCCACATAAAATGGGTTTGTGAAACTAAGGCTTAAGTATTGCTGAGGTTTGAAAGCAGTAAAAAAACGCCATTAAAGCACAATTACATACAACAATAACACATCTAGCTGCTGTGGGCCCAATATAGCAAAGCCATTCCCAAATTGTTCTTAAAGATTTCAGATTTTGTGCAATTGTACTAGACCGTTTTTATCTCTGCTTGTACTAGAGCTGCATCAGAAAACCCCAGGTAAAGCTGGAGCCCCATCCTGGTAGACGACATAAAAAGCCATAGGAAGAGGTAGTTATCTGCATTTCAACAAATTTAAATAGACGCATTGAGGCAAAAAGTGGGAGAGAGAACAAAAATGGGTGAAAGGACTTGCCAGAGGTTATAAATGAGGTCAGTACCAAGGGCTTTAGACCACCAGTCCAGTGACGCATCCACTGCACAGCCCTGCCTCGAACTGACCCAAACTTTGAGAGTTTGGTTTCCTCCCCTGTCTACACACACACTTATGTCACCTACTAATTTTCTATTCTCACCAGCAATGAGAACAAAGGGCAGATGACTGGACTGAGTTCCTCTGCGGCTGCTAGCTTTTCACAGCCTTTCTGCAAGCTTGAATAACACATGTTGCATCTGGAGTGCCGAGGGCCATATTTTAAAGCACTTAGCACCCAGCAGCGCCTCTAGGAACGCTGACTGGAAGCAACCTCCAGCCAGATGTTCAAAATAGCATAGTACCATCTCACTGAGATCTTTGGCCATTTATGCTGGGGTCTGAGTGAGAACAGAACAATTTTGAAAGTCCGTGAAATGGAGCCTGCTGGGTATTTTTAATATAAATGTGTTTCAAGATCTAATACCTGTAAGCCTGATATTTTAAGGAGCATTCATATCTGAGCTTTGAGGTATCTGGTTATAAAGCTCAGCTATCTACTGAGGGAAAAGTAACAGTTTCTCTTTACAAACAAGTGCACAAAGTCTGTGCCATAAGGAAAATGCTTTTTAAAAAAATGTAAATAGTTACAATTTTTAGACCCAAGTAAAAGACCTATTATTAAGCACCATTCCCTCACATTTTTGCAATGGGATCCTGTTCTTTTTAGAATCACAGAATCGTTTAACTTGGAGAAGACCTTTAAGTGCATTGAGTCCAACCATTAACCTAGCACTGCCAAGTCCACCACTAAACCATGTCTCTAAGTGCCACATCTACATGTCTTTTACATATCTCCAGGGATGGTGACTCAACCGCTTCCCTGGGCAGCCTGTTCCAGTGCTTGATAAGCTTTTCAGTGAAGAAATATTTCCTAGTGTCCAATCTGAACCTCCCCTGGTGCAACTTGAGGCTGTTTCCTCTTGTCCTATCACTTGCTACTTGGGAAGAGAGGCTGGCACTCACCTCACTACAACCTCCTTTCAGGCAGTTGTAGAGAGCGATCAGGTCTCCCCTCAGCCTCCTTTTCTCCAGGCTAAACAACCCCAGTTCCCTCAGCCGCTCCTCATAAGACTTGTGCTCGAGACCCTTCACCAGCTTCGTTGCCCTTCTCTGGACACGCTCCAGCACCTCAACGTTTTTCTTGTAGCGGGGAGTCCAAAACTGAACACAGGACTTGAGGTGCGGCCTCACCAGTGCCGAGTACAGGGGACAATCACTTCCCTGCTCCTGCTGGCCACACTATTTCTGATACAAGCCAGGATGCTATTGGCCTTTTTGGCCACCTGGGCACACTGCTGGCTCACATTCAGCCGGCTGTCAACCAACACCTCCAGGTCCTTTTCTGCTGCGCAGCTTCCCAGCCACTCTTCCGCAAGGCTGTAGCATTGTATGGGATTGTTGTGACCCAAGTACAGAACCCAGCACTTGGCCATGTTGAACCTGATACAATTGGCCTCTGCCCATCGATCCAGCCTGTCCAGATCCCTCTGTAGACCCTTTCTACTCTCAAGCAGATCAACGCTCCCACCCAGCTTGGTGTCATCTGTAAACTCACTGAGGGTGCACCCGATCCCCTCATCCAGACCATTGATAAAGATATTAAACAGAACTGGTCCCAATACTGAGCCCTGGGGAACACCAGTTGTGACTGGCTGCCAACTGGATTTAACTCTATTCATCACAACCCTTTGGGCCCAGCTATCCAGCCAGTTTTTTTACCCAGTGAAAAGTACACCCGTCCAAGCCATAAGCAGCCAGTTTTTCCAGGAGGATGGTGTGGGAAATGGTGTCAAAGCCTTTACTAAAGTCTAGGTAGACAACAGCCACAGCCTTTCCCTCATCCACTAAGTGGGTCACCTTGTCATAGAAGGAGATCAGGTTAGTCAAGCAGAACCTGCCTTTCATAAACCCATGCTGACTGGGCCAGATCATCTGGTTGTCCTGTACGTGCCACGTGATGGCACTCAGGATGATCTGCTCCATAACCTTCCCTGGAACCAAAGTCAGACTGAGAGGCCTGTAGTTCCCCAAACCTCCTTCCAGGCCTTCTTGTAGATGGGCATCACATTTGCTAACTTTCAGTCAATGGGGACCTCCCCAGCAAGCTAGAACTGCTGATAAATGATTGGAAGTGGCTTGGTGAGCACTTCTGCCAGCTCCCTCAGCACCCTTGGGTGGATCCCATCTGGCCCCATAGACTTATGTGTATCTAAGTGGTGTAGCAGGTCACTAACCATTTCCCCTTGGATTATGGGGCTTCATTCTGCTCCTGTCCCTGTCTCCCAGCTCAGGGGGCCGAGTACCTGGAGAACAACTGGTCTTTCTATTAGAGATTGAGGCAAAGAAGGCATTAAGTACCTCAGCCTTTTCCCCATCCTTTGTCACTGTGTTTCCCCCCCGCATCCAGTAAAGGATGGAGATTTTCCTTAGCCCTCCTTTTGTTGCTAACGTATTTATAGAAACATATTTTATTGCCTTTTATGGCAGTAGACAGATTACATTCTAGTTGGACTTTGGCTCTTCTAAGTTTCTCCCTCCGTAACCTCATGACATCCTTGTAGTCCTCCTGAGTTGCCTGCCCCTTCTTCCAAAGGTCATAAATTCTCCTTTTCTTCCTGAGTTCCAGCCAAAGCTCTCTGTTCAGCCAGGACAGTCTTCTTCGTCACCAGCTCCTCTTTCATCACACGGGGACAGCCTGCTTCTTTGTCTTTAAGATTTCCTTCCTGAAGAATGTCCAGCCTTCCTGGACTCCTTTGCCCTTCAGAACTGCCTCCCAAGGGACTCTGTCAACCAGGCTCCTAAACAGGCCAAAATCTGCCCTCTGGAAGTCCAAGGTAGCAGTTCTGCTGCACCGCACCTCCATATTTCTCCAAGAATTGAAAACTCTATCATTTCGTTATCGCTATGCCCAAGACAGCCTCCAACTATCACATCACCCACAAGTCCTTCCCTGTTCACAAACAACAGGTCCAGTGGGGCACCTTCCCCAGTTGGCTCCCTCACCAGCTGTGTCAGGAAGTTTTCTTCTCTGTGCCTCAGGAACCTCCTCGACTGTTTCCTCTCTGCTGTACTGTATTTCCAGCAGACATCTGGTAAGTGGAAGTCCCACACGAGAACAAGGGCTAGCGATTGTGAGACTTCTCCCAGCTGCTTATAGAATATTTTGTCTGCTCTTCATCCTGGTTGGGTGGTCTATAACAGAATCCCGCCATGATATCTGCCTCGTTGGCCTTCCCCTTGATTCTTGCCCATAAACACTCAACCCTATCATCACCATCATTAAGCTCTAGACAATCAAAACACTCCCTAACATACAGGGCTACCTCACTGCCTCTCTTTCCTTGCCTATCCCTTCTGAAGAGTTTATAGCCATCCATTGAAGCACTCCTGTTGTGTGAGTCATCCCACCATGTTTCCGTGATGGCAACTACGTCATAGTTTTCCTGCTGCACAGTGGCTTCCAGCTCCTCCTGTTTGTTGCCCATGCTGTGTGCATTGGTGTAGATGCGCTTCAGTTGGGCTATTGATCCTGTCACCTTTTTTGGGGGGGGAGAAGCCCTAATTCCTATGTGACCATTCTCAGGCGCTTCCGTAGTTTCTAACACATCAATAACTCTTGCGTCTTTGCTGCTGCATGGATCTCCATCCCCTACCTCCACTTAAATGGCAGACTGAAGAACCTTGCTAGCACACCATCCCTCAAACATTGGCGTGCTGCCCCCAGGCTTATCTATAGTGAGGGATATCTCTAGTGGGGGCCTACACCCATCTCCCCCAGGTATCAAACAGAAGGGTGTCCCCCAATGTTAGCAGCACCCACTCTCACTTCCCTCCCAGCCCAAAGCCAAACTTTTTGGCTTCTAAGTGCTTTTATTTATTTTTATAAGCCAACAGGGACTTGTTCATCATGGCTCTATTTCCCCCCAGCTCCATTTAAATTTAAGAGTGGGCCAGCCCCAATATTTGAAACTCCTCCTGCTCTGTTTCTTTTAATTCTCTCTTTCTTCCTTCCTTCCTTCCCCCTCACCCCCTCCCTCTGTCTCCTACTCTGTCCCCTTCAGAAGCCCCCAGGATGACACCGCTCATTGATGCTTCTCCTTCATTAGCATTTCAGCAACTTGGCTCAGTAGTTTCAGAGACAATCCGTCATGAGAAAACTGAAGAATGTGCCCCATTTGCATGATTCTGTGCCAGAATGCAACTTTTTCTCAGCTGTTCATTGTGTAATTTCCCCTTGAGCCTTCAACTTTCCCATGAAGTCCCAGAAATCATATTATAGAATTCCAGACCAGCTGAAATGCTCCGAAGATTAGTTTTATGGACATTTTTAACCAACCTCACAGCTCTACAAAGAGAATCACGTACATAAGAAACACAGTTTTACTTTCTGTTGTTACGAAAGGCAATGTGCCTTAGATGAATAAAGTCCTTTGAAACTACAAGAAGGAATTTATGCCCCATGATGAGAATGATCCAATAACTGTTGTGAATCCTTAGGCATATTTTTAACTTCCACTCATCCTTCCTTAATTATTTTATTCCTCTTACAATTAAATGTTTGTAATCCATTTTGAGAGTCTTTCCGAAATGAATGGATATGCAAACCACTTGATTGAAATGCTCAGTGCATATGACTAAAAGTTACTGGCTCTCACACATAGGCAGAACAAATCAAGCTTTTGCTTAGTTGGTTTTAGAAATCAAAAAGTGGTTTATAAAAAAAGACAGGCAGATAAAACCTGCTTCTAATTACTTTCTTGAGGGCATCTGAGTTTGTAGAAATAAAGAGTTTATTATATTAAAAGTAAGCAAGAAACTGAAAGTTGGTGTAAAGCAATCAAACTACTTTGTCAATTAAAATGTATCCCATTAGGAAAATTAGGCACCTGTTCCACAAAAGTTAGACAATAGAGCATGGGAGGAGAATACTGCATTTTAACAGTCTGGTTGCTAATTAAATTCTTTACTTTTTCCTATGTACGCCAATAACTATCATTTTTCCCATGTCATTTTTAACCTACCAAAACATAACCTGTTTTTAATTATTCTGCCTCTGAAAACCACCAGATTTCTTCTATGCTTTCACAGCCATAGCATAGAAAATACAAATATATAGATAAATATTTTATATACAATTCAGAAATAAAAAAAATCTTTTAAATACAATCTAGATAGTTTTTCATACAGATTTGCGTCCACCTCCCAACCTCCTCCCAGCAGGAATGGTTGTGTAAAAAGTACACTTGCTGACTCAGGTAAATATATTGAGAAACTCATAGACAAACTCACACTATGTGAGCATAGACTTATATACACACGTACATTTTTTTATATATATATGTTGCTAAAATCCCTCAGAATTAACACTTGCCAAGATTAGAACTTCATAAACAGATAAATTAGGGTCCTTCCAATGCAAAAGACAGGTTTTTTGGTGAGAAGCTCACACGGTGATTAGAGTGAGGTTGTGGAAGATTTCATTAATTATAGGTGACTGGTTTTTCCTCTCAGAGGACAGCTCAGGTCCCCCAGCTCCCCCTTGGCAGCTCATCTTAGATTGTTGTCTAACCTTTCCCTTAATTCAGCTCATCTTGAGCTGATGGGAACTGCTTTCATTCCACCTCTTGTGGAGGTAATGAAACAATCTTCTTATTCACTTGGTTCCTCTGAGCCGGTGACACACAACAAAAAACCCAGGGCCCTGATTAATGGCCGCTAATTAGCAATGTTAATGACCAGGTGTCCAAGAGCATGGCCAGCTTCTCTCAGCATGGAGTGATCCCTCAATGAGGGCCCTGCAAATCCAGCCCCAGTGACCCTTCCCCTCAGCTGCCAGTAATGAAGCTGAGCTCTCTCATTACACCCAGGAGAGGCTCAGGGGGAGGCCCGGGCCTTGAGAGCCAAATCTTTTCCTTCGGGTCTAGTGGGCCTTCCATTAATTAAGGTCAGCATTTTTGCTCCCCCCCTCCCCAGCCTTTTCCCCCTTAAAAAAAAACCACACCCCCACCCCCCAAGCAACCAAACCCACAAAAACCCCATAGCCCTCAAAGGTAAAAGATTTGGATGAAGGGAGGCTTAGCTCTTTCGGCTTTCTCGGCTTTCCCAGTGATAAAGATGCTTTTTCCCAGTGTGTTTGGGCTGCCTGTGGTCCCTTACTCCCCCTCGGGTTTTGAGTCCTCCCGAGCCAGCTACGCAATGAGGGAAAACCTCCGCTGGCTGCAGCGGTCGCTCCCCCTCAAACCCTACCTGCTGCCTCCCACGGTGGGGAGAAATGGAAGAGCATGGAGACGGAGTGACGTTTGCGCTGGCAAAGGGAAAAAGTCACATATATCAGTTAAAAACCCAAGGGCACATCTCCACTGGTCAGACTGGCCAGAAATATATTTATATATTATTCCTCATCAATACTTTAGTCGTATTCATTATTCTTAGTTTTAGATGTGTAAAAAGTGACCTTCGGCATAAACCCCTAGTATAATGTGCCACTTCGGGCAGTTTATTTGGCTGCAGTTTGTAACGCCTTTCATCTGGCAGCACGAAGTGGAGGTGATCCCTGCTTTCTGCCTCCAGGTTCGGAAAAGCAGAAAGAGGAGTTTGCCCCGTCCAGCTGTGGCCCCGGTGCAGGCAGAGCTGCCCAGGCTGCCAGCTGCTGCCGGAGCCTCTGATCATCATGACACAGACCCCTGTCTGTCAGTACGGGCTGTGGGCGACGACAATAGCTTGTAAGTTTTAGAAATCGATCTTGTTTTTTGACGGGAGGGGGCTTTTTAAGGATGGGGGATGTTACATCAGTGTGCGTGCAGCACATGGCTACAAAAGAGAGCCAAATGTTTAAAGAAACAGAGAACTGTTTTATTTTTGCTTTGTTAACTTAGCAAATGTAGTGATATATGAGCGAGAGAAAACTGTGCAATGCACCTGCCTGCAACCTGTGTGGTAAGGCTGTGTGCTCCTTAATATCTGAAGTTTCTGGAAACTATAAGTTGGCTTTATTAGCTTGAACTTTGACAATACAAATGTTTTCTTTTAACTGGAAGAATATTACTACAAGTCCATCATTTTTTCCAGTTGTGCAGTGAGAAAAGGTGGCACCAAATTAACATGCATTGAGAGGGAGTAGTTAAGGGAGCTGATGGAGAGATAAGAAGCCTTTTACTCTAGGTCACATCTTGAGCTGGAAGTGACAGAAAGTTAATACTGCAAGAATGCCATTTGGTGGGTGTTCTAAGATAAGGGGGAGCCTAGCTCGAACTTTAATATGTTAGTGCCTTCACAAATGCATTACCAGTAGTTGGGGAGGTAGCTGGACACCATACTGCACCAATTGTTTCCCTATAAATCCTTAAAGGGGTGATTTCTATCTAACTGTGTAATACTGTCTCCTCCCAAATGACAATTATTCCCTGCTCTCTTGACCGTCTGGGCATTACAGCAGTGGCTAACACGGCAAGTTAATATCAGGATGATAATGCATTCAGATATTCCTAGTGAAATTTAATGAGTTAGAAAAAAAAAAAAGATGCCACCTTTTGAGGTGACTGGGAGCCTGGGCACAGGAGGTGGCACTCCACTGACAAGCCTGCACTCCAGCTACTGGACTTCTGTGCATAAATAAATTACTAAACTTTCCACTTTTGCCTCTTTAGACTATTTTACTGGCACCCAACTTGCCTAGAAAAAAAACTTGCAAGGTGTACTGGTTCATTCCCAGTCGATTAGTTGCTCTCCATGGGATCATTGGAGTTTCTAAGGGTATGCAGCCTTGAAATTGTGCTGCTTTTCACCTTGCACACAGCAGGTTATTCAGTAAGGACCTGCTCTGGCTCTGGCTTGCTTCACCTGAAACTGTAATCCTGCAGTAGGTCAGCTGTCTTTTAAAAGGTGTTTTTGAACCTGACATGGATTTTGGATGAAGGTTTATATCTATTCCCTATCTAGAGGTGTGCATTGACTGTCATTACAGACAAGAAAGCTTTAGTTCCCAGTGACCTCCTCAGAGATTTTGGGCAAGTTACTTATGGCCAATAAGCGTTGCTGATGGAAAAATGATACAGTGACAGTGAAAGCATCAAAAATAGAAATGAATATAAAAATCTCATTGAAAATTTGGCCAGGTATAAAAAAACGCCCCACAACCCAAACCCCAAACCAAAACCAGGATAAAAAGAAGCCTGCCCCTCTGTGCCTCAGTTCCCTATATATAAAACGGGTATAACAGCATTGCCTTTATTTTCCCCCATCAAGGCAGACTGAAGCAAGGACTGACCCTTCATGTGCATTTCTGAGGCATCAAAATCCTATGGGAAACCAGTGGCAATTGAGGGCTACGTGACATAAAGAAGAACAACTCAGTTTTCAAAATATCATTCACTCCTTGTAACATTATTTCTAGCACTATGCTGTTCATAAAGCCATGAACAGCAAAGCAACTCCTGCAAACTGTAAGAGCTTTTGTAACTCCATCCTACACATCTAATTGATCAGCTATGCCAAAAAGAACAAAAGTCTTTCTATAGCTATAGTTATTCTATTACAGGTTATGCAGATAAGGTTACAGCTAGAGCCAGACACTTTTTTTCCAGATAAACCTTTTTCACCGAGAAATACACATTATGATCACAAACTTTTCATGAATGGGTATTAAGCTGATTTTTTTTTTTTAACTAGAAGTCTGAAATATTTTTCACTCTAAATTTACTTGCAGTTAATTAGAAATGTCTAGGAAGTTTGAAACTGCTTTTCAGTGAAATACAAAATATTTTTTCAGTGTTTTAGTTCACGAAAATTTTGCACAAAATTTCACTTTAGGCCTTCACCTCTGTTATTGCATGCACACCCCTGTTACTGAACAACCAGTTACCTGAACAACTTCACTAGCCATCCTTCTGCCTGCTGTAAACTTCTCCTTTCAGACAGTAATGGCTGTAATGCTTTTTAAATGTATCTTCAAAAATATTTTCTCCCCTTCTCTGCAGCAATGCTGAAGCCATTGCTTAAATAAAACAACTGGTACTCTGGCTGCTCATTACATATTGGTAGTTCATTTATGAAGAGAAGAGGGATCAAAAGAAATTTTTGCCTGATTCCAAAGTTTCCCAGGCATTTGGACACAGCTTCTGTTCAGTGTCCCACAGGGAAGGAAGAAATGAGAAACACATGAGGGCAGTGACCACCATGTGGGCCAAATCCCAGTCACTGATGCCAAGGAAGTTCTGACACTGACTTCTGTAACAACAAGAGCTAGAAGCTTTGGAAGATAAGAGACGTTCATGGAGTTGTGAAATCAGTTGACAATAAAGACACTCATTCTCCTTAATCCTGTAAGGTCCATGTTACATGCAGTATGCTATTTAGTAGCTTCTTCAGCAGCAGCAAAAACCAGTCTCCAAAACTTCTGAAATCCACTTGACACTGGCAATACTTTGCTTTTATACTGTCTAGGTTTATGCCCATTATAAACTCCCCAAAAGGATAATGCTGAGGAGTTACACAACAAGTGTGGGGTTTGGGCTGAATGTTTTGATTGCTGGGTTAAGTTCTTGGTTTATCCAACAATTTACTTTGCAACTACAGTTTATCAGGATTTTATGGGTGGGTTTCCAGTTGCTTTTTCTAATCACTTTCTGTTACAATCTTGTGCCTCAGTTTTCCCCATTGAAAATGGACATGTCTACCTTTTCAGGAAGATAAGGTGAAATGTCATTTGTTAATGTTTGCAAAGCAATTTGCAGTGATTGGTTTGTAGCTGTGCTAAGTACAATGTATTATTAATAAAGTAATTAGATAAAAATAAATAAGGAAGGAATTATGTGGATTCTGATAAAAGGCAACTGGTAACAAGGCAAGAATTTTGCCCATTATTGGAGCACATAGCTCCATAGGCAAATTAAAACAAAGGCTCTGTCCTCAGAGTTTTGGGCAATCCAGGCTACATAATTGATTTGAGAAGAGCTACTCCAGGCTACTGTGTAATTACAGAAGTATTCACTCTTCTGGCTCCCACTCTCCTTGTCATGTTCTACCTCATTGCCCTTTATGCTAAAGCCTTTGTTGATGAGGGGACGGAAGCAGTAAGGACAAATAAAGCAATTAGCAGGTAGGGGGAATGCTACCACTGTTTAAGGATAACACACAGCTTTTATTGGGACATTTACTAAGTAGAAGTCTAGAGCATGCAGGTCAGAAGGAAAACACAGGTAATCCAGAAAAACAAACAAATTTTTAAAAAGACCCTTTCTCATATGGATGTGGCATTCAAGAAGTCCTGGCAGGAGGAAAATATTTTCAAATCGTCTATATCAAAACCATGATGATTTTACTTCAAATAACTATATTTTTAGTGAGATTAGCTTCCAACTTTCTAATTTATTTTTTTAAAAACCAGAGTCTCATCAGTAGAGTGCTCTTCTCTCTTGTTTCAAGTATGCATTGGCAGTAAGCAAACACTAATTTTTGAAGGGCTAAAATCTTATTTTAAGTTGCTGCAAAGCCAGCCAGGAGAGGGAGCCAAGACCTTGAACAAACCTTTCTTCCTGGCTCTCTGACACCCTGGGAAGGAAGCTGAGCCATATTGGCCTGGGCTCCACTGTGATCATAGGGCTTGTGTGAATGCATTGCATGAGGAAGGGACAAAAGTGACAAGGAGACAAAAGAAGACATGGTGTCTCCAAATATTGAATGTTGGATGACTCACAGTGTAAGGGAGAGAAGGTGGCAGATAAAAGAGGACTAGTGAAAATGAGCAGTACTGTAGTTTCTCATTTATGATGCTTCCATTGCTCATCACAGGACTAGTTTAAGAGACCGCTACATTCTGTGGACCCTGGTTCTCTTCATAACTTGCTATCAGTTGAATTTGAGATAGGTATGAAGAAAATAATAGATCTTCTGCAGAGTGTGGCAGACTGAGTTTATGGCAGGTCTAAACTTGGATCAGAACTGCAACGCCAGGCACTGAAATGCACAGAAGTGCTGCTGTTCCTCCAAAGACACCCCAATGCTTGGGTGGAGTTTGAGTTCTGATCTCCAGAAAAAAAGTCCGAGCTACTCTTTATCTCCATAACACGCCAATCCAAGGTGCCGCACCAGGCATGCCTGAATGTTTTAGCTGGCGTGAGCCTGGATGCAGATGTGACCTGAGAAATGCTGAGGGATTTGTATAAGTAGATGTTCTTTACCTTCATATATTCAGTCCAAAAACATTGCAGGAATGCTAAGGCTTACCTCATTCCTCCTTTTGAACAATGTAAAATTAAACCTCCTGATGTAAAAGTCAACGTTATTTTTTACTGCTAAAAGTAGGCATTGTGGTTAGTAGATGTCAAGGATACTTATGTCCATATGGACTGTGACTGTGTATGTTAAATAGCTGAATCATTGTCACTCTTAATTAGAAATTCATTTACCAGAGCTTGGTTGTAGAATAGAAGGAAATTACTAAGATTAGTGGGAAAGCAAAAAAAAAAAAAAAAAAGAAAAAAAAGAAAACCAAGAACATGAAGGGAAAACCAATCACATTTTAAATTTTTAAGCAGAGAAACATTAGAAATTAAGAGGGCCATTTGTCATATTTTTCTAGCTGAAAATCTAGAAGAGAGGAGAAGATTCTGATTCCAAATTTACCTTCTTAATTTTTTTCCACTGCTAAGCTTTCAATTGTTTATAAAAATCATCTCTCTTCCTTTACCTCTAGTTGGAAGAAGACAAATAAAAGATATTGAGACCAGTCTATAATGGAGAGAGCAATCACCAGGAAAATTTTTAAAGTCTTTTTTACTAAGTAAACTAAAAACTCTGTTTCAAACTAAACTTAAACAAAAATGGCTTAATTTGGACTCTTTTATCTTGAAATTTCACTCTGAAATGATTAAAAAAGTCAAATTTGAAGTGTATACTTTTGGGTTTTTCTAAAAATCTGTAGGAAAATCTTTTTCTTCAAACATTTTAACCAATTTTAATTATTGTGATCTGTTACAATAATTTGTTTGTAGACTCAGGTAACAAATTAGTTCCTTATTATGGGCTTCATTTTCTCCTATATTGTTTTGAATTCTTTTTCCCCACTGTGCAGGTAGCAACTTCTCAGATGTGTATCCAAAATAAACTAATGATGAATAGTGACGAACTGAACTGAAAACAAAAAGAACTTTTTCCCTATTCTTATCTTAAAGTATTTGGATTAGAGACAAACACACTACACTTTATTTACCAAACTATTTTCTCTTTATAGAAGCCTAGCAGTGCTTCTTCAGCCACTTTATGAGAAGGTGAATCTCTCCAGACTCCTCTAACAGGGAGTGAGGGATCAGCTTGGAGATGTTTCAGAACAGCAGCCCCAAGGCTAGAAATCAGTGGAGAAACTTCTCTAAACTCTCTCTTCAGGCAGCTCAGGGGAAGCAACTTAATATATGTGCCTAAAGTTAGATGCCAGGAGCATTTTTTACTCCTTGTGGTCTCTGCAGAGCAAGATCTTCCTTAAGCAACACTGATACCAATTGACAGAAGAGAAAACTGAGGCACAGGGGGAAGCAACCCTGCATGGAAATGGCTGGCTGGAGATCTGAACCAAATCTCTGAAATGCCATTCTGGTGCTGTCTCATTGAACCACACCATGCTGCAGCGTAGGGAAACCTGTCTTGCCATGCTTGCTTTGTATGCAAACACCAAAGTTAATTTCCCCGACTTTACAACCTGGCCACGTGCTGCAGAACTCTATCAATTATTGTGTTTCCAACAAGCGGGAATAAAAGGCAGAGCTTGCTATATGAACGACCACAGAGCATGCCTTGTCAGTGGCTGCGTGGCAGCATCAGAAGCATTAGCATGAATCCCCACAGCTATCCTGTAAATCTTGATTAAAGTCAAGGGGAGTTTCAGGTCTGTTATTAAATGTTCAATTACACTCTGCAAGCAACAACAGAAACAGATTGATAAGAATATGGTAGGAGACAATAGGTTTCAAGCAAAGGAGACCACTAAAATATGTTTGTGAAGAGAGCCTGGAATGATTTGAATAATGAACAAATTTGTAAAAATGAAAGTCTGTTTGCAGGTGAATAACAAACAGAGGAAAGGGCAGAATTGGTTGAATGAATTATGCATTATGAATCATTTAACAAGCACTGACATCTATAAAGATAATGATTCTAATGTAAATAACAAGCCTTTAATATTTATGCAGCCTTAATAGTCTGGAGAGTCTGAAATGATAGGTAAAAATTAAAATGTCTGTTCAGTGTTTTTCAGTGGAAAACAGATTTATCACAACGTCACAAACCCAAAGCAGTATCACTTCATGCTAGGTTTGATACACCTTTACTCCACTGGGACCCTGTCTGCCCTAATGCTGAGGTCTGGAGAGAATGAACACCTCTAAATCACAGTGATGCCGTGAAAGTAAAATCAGTACCTTCTGAACTCCCTAGATATTACAGAGCACTCAAACAGTGACAAAACCAGAGATTTCACTTTCCTCTCTGCTTTGAGATAAGGATCTCTGTACCAACTTAGTGCAATCACAGCAGCGAGTGGAGAAAGGAAATGAAAAGCCCCTTCCCCTCCCCTACACGCATGTAGTTACGTGTGGGAAAAAGAGAGAGAGGCTATAGAAAGCCCTGTGCAATCACAGCTGGGCTGTTAATTGCTTTGCCCTGTGCGTGGAGTCACACCTTGTTGCTCCTCTCCAATAAGAAATGGCCACCCAGCTCAGCAGTCTCAAGGCAAGGGAAAAAAGGTTTTTGTATTCACCTGTGTTATTTTCATACCACTTGAAATGCCCATATGTTATTACAGGCATGACACTGTCTAGGCTCCTGTGGATGACAGCAGTACTGAAAGTCGGGGAGTGATCGTGTGACTGAGAAAGGATGGGGTTTCTCAAACCTCTTTTTGTTAAATCAAGGTTACAGCAAGGGAAAAAACATTCGTTCACAGGAGCAAATTGAACCGAATGCACTGCCACACACCCAGCCGCTGATCACGGCAGCAGAAGGCCCAGCCATTAGGGAAAACCAGACTTTCCCAACAAATCTGTTTCTTTCATAACTAGTACTCTGAGATTCCTAGAGTTTTCACATGTACCTTTGGGAGACAAGGTTGCAGTGTCCATTCTCCTTCTGTGTGGCCATGGATTTCTGCAAAACCTACTTACTTGGAGGTCTGATCTGGTACAGTTCCCTGGCTCTTAATTCAGATGCAAAACTGGCATGGACTAAGTGTGACACTATATCGAATTGCATACAGCCTGCAAAATAGGTGAGGGTTTGTTTTTTTTTTAAATAATTAACTTGACCTGCAGGATATTAATATAGTGGCAACTACCCCTGCAGGATGTAAAACTGGCACCAACTATAAGAGCTTCCATTAGTGTTGTAGGTTTCTACTCCCAGTAAGGGTCATTTCATCTGAACATGTGGAAATAAAAACAAACCATAATAGGACTTAAAAAGCATTCAATGCATATTTGTCCATAAACACGTCATATAAATAAAAGCTCTTTTAAAAAAAAAGTGTCAAATGAATCAATGTGTATTCTATTATGGAATAATAATATCCCATACCACACGTGTTGCTGAAGCAAATAACTTTAGCTGGTATAATAGTATTTTCCATTTTGTGGTACAGCTTATATTTTGATCTGTTGATTAAGAACCTGCCCCTGAGGAAGTCAATGACAAGAGTTCCCCAGGCTTAAAAGGAGAAGGAAAAATGTGTAAACGATTTGGCTGCAAATAAGGAAACAAATGTATTTTTTTCCCCTTTCTCCTAGCGTGAGTGAACGTTGAATACAAAGCCAGTTGAAGACAGTGGAAAGATTTGCTCTTCGCTTCAGCAGCTTTGGATCTGGCCCTAAGCATGTATGTGTGAGATAAATTTTGGCACTGCTGGAAACTCCACCTCATACCTCCCACTGCGAATATGTCATCTTTCTATGTGCTCATGCATGCCAAAACTTTATCTCTTTTGAAATACTGCCCAGAATCAAGCTATGTTTATTTAAGTAATAGGGAGATTCACTTATAAGCAATAATTTCTTCAATGGAGAGGCTGTCTTTCTGCAGTTGTACTTTGGACTTTGTTCCAGGTTAGCTTCTATTTTTCTAACTTGATGGTTTTATCCAGGTTTGACAACAGGGTTGGATTTTTGTTGTGGTTTGGGTTTTTTTTTTTTTTTTTTTTTTTGAAGTTACACACCTTGGAATTAGCTTTTTCTGCCAAGAATTACAGTGCACCTGGAAGTACTAAATCATTTTTATCTGTTTTTTAGTGGTTTTGCACAATGGAATTACATCTCTTTAAATCTGTCTTACCTTTTACAAAACTAAATTGCAGCTCTAGGCAGAGCATTTTATGAGTATGTAGATACTGATATCATGAGATAGTTGTGCCCTACTAGTGTCTGCCTCTACCAATCCTAGAAGTAGTTAGCTGAGAACTACCTCTCAGGGTTTCTTTCCTCTTCAGTGGCTCTGCTTACCTACATAACATATGGAAATGTGAGCATACACTTACAGCAGATTGTTTGCTATGTTTACACCAGTTCTAACACTAATCCCCATTAATGTTTGATATTGCTCCCAAAGACTTTAAATAGATGTCAGGCCTCAGATCCATTGCATACGCGTTAGGCATCGTATAAACTTCAAATAGAAAGATACCGAAACACTGTGGGGTGTCCTTTTTTTAACATCACGTTTACTGGCTGGATTAACCACATCAAGTGTATGCAAAGCCCTGCTACTTTCATGATTTCTGTCATCACATTTAAGAGTCCTATTTTCAAGAAAAACATAAAAGAGTTTCACATCACCTTAGGAGTCCAGCTTCTTGCTTCTGCTCTTAGTTTCTTCCATTTATCAAACATGTCTGTGAGTGCAAAGTGAAAGAACAGCCAGATGCAAGCAAACAAACATAAAACTTTCTTCCTCTCTATTAAAGAATATCTGACACAGGCCATACTAGCTGTGTTTTACAGCACAACAACAACCACCAGGGTCATGGCAAAGTTTGCTCCAGGCTCTGTAGCCCATCCAGCAGCAGCCTGGGTGCCCCAACTCGTTAGAAAATATTTAACTGTTGTGCAGAGATGTGGTCCCTTCTGCAAGGGCAAATGGGAACTGCCTGAGGACTACAGAAATGCCAAGTGCCAGACACATGCCCAGTTCAAGCTGCTCCCAAGATCAGCTTTCCCCAGTACGAGCTATATGTACTTACTGGGATTTTATGTTAAGGTAGAGAGATGTTTTGAGGCCTTCATTCTTTGTCCACCACATGGAGAAGGAAGCTGGTCAGGTCTCCATGCCAGGTGTTCCCTCTCCTTCTCACCTCCCTTCCCCAATTACTTTGATTATTTTACATGAGGCTGTTTCTCAGGCTGATTATTTACAAAATTACTGTCTCGGGCTCAGCTCTGAGGCTGCAAAGCTTTCCTCTCCACCAAACCACCTCTGTTTGAGGTATTTGGGATGCAAACACTTTGCATTTAGAAAACTGTTTCTCATTAAACGTTTATATAGTGCCCAGTTCAATAGGACCCTGATCTTAGCTGGAGCCTTTCTGAAACTTTTGTCTTTTCATACAAGCAATAGCAACAACATTCAGCTACAAAAATCACCAGCACAAATGAGCAACACTGACAGTGCGCTTGGGGACAGCAGACAGTCAAGAGCAGAAAGTGGTTATTGAGGCACGATTGTAATTGAACAGAGTTGATCTGCTCCCTTAGGCTACAAACAACTAATTGTCACTTCAGCCAACCACAGAAAAAGTAAATAAAGCTGTAGACACAGCCATATCTATTAAAATACAGTGGTGTCTAGTAAGAAAAACAATTGGACTTCACAAGTTAATATATTTTGTGGCAGGGGATAATTTTATGTTAAATGACTAAGCTGTGTCTCAACCTTTGCTAGGCTCATTATATCCTTTAAGTAGTTCAAGTTTCCAGGTAACCAGCAGCAGAACCAGGTAAGCAGGCAAAATTAGTATGGCTGGGAAAATTTGTATCTGTCACACAGGTCTGGTTCCCACACACTCTGGTTACATCATTACTTAGTCTGTTAACTAGGAAACCAATTAGGCCAGAGAGCTACCATCAGGTGACCAAAACACGAAAATGCACAAGAAACCTTACCCGAAAGATGGGATTTCAGCAGAGGCCCTCAGATAGCTGACTCCTCTTCTGCTGCACTGCAATTTTCGTATTTCGTTTCACCTTTGCTTTCAGGCTGAGCTCTGAGGTCCCACAGATTGATGGTTGAAGCAGCCTTGTTTCTCCCCCCAACAGGTGCACTGAGAAAATTGTTTCCTGCAACAAAAATTACACAAAATTATGTAATAATTTCTCTCATTTGCTCTGGAAAATTTCCTTCTCCTTCGCACCTTTTAATTTACAGGGCGACAACAAGGCAGTAGTACAGGGCTGAATGCTGCACTGCGGGTAACAGTATGTTCATCTTAAAGGAAAAGAGTGTCTAAGACTAGGGCACAGCTAACGTTTCAGAGCACAAACAGCTTTGACAACTATTATTTGTTTTCTGCAAATGTTGAAGGTGTTTCTCCATGCACAGAGGAAGCACAAAGGTAGCTGGGCTCACCCTCAGGAGAGAAGCATGCATGGGCGGAGGAGACCAGCGTGGGGCACCACGAGGACAGGTGAAAGCCAGCCTCCTGTAAAGCAAACGTAAGAAGGGTATATGGATGTATATATAAAAAAATACACCTAATCTCTATACTACATCATTGATCTAGCTGTAGTATTATTACACGTATGAAAAATACAGCTTACACGGCTATAATATATTTTTATATGCACATATAGATACATACACATTATATATAAATGTATATGTATTGCATACTACAAATGATGCAGATATTTTCTAGCTTGCACATCTTTCCTGATTCTGGCATCACCTGAAGAGCTCACTGATTTGCTAAGTCCTTGCTCATATCTACAGAAAACCTGCAAACACCTCCAATACCTTAGCTCCAGGCCAAAAGCATTAACAAGCCACAGGCTCTTTCTCTATATTCTTGTTCAGATTTGTTTGCTGTTAGGACAATGAGAAAGGGGGAAAGAGTTGATTAAAACCTCAGCTCAAAAGCCTCAAGAAGAGACTTCATGTACAAGGTGAGGGCAGGGTGAGGGCAGGCTGAGGGCATGGGGGCTCCTCACCCGCTTGAGGATCATACTCAGCTACCAGCACTCCTACCATTTGATCAGTGGTATAGTGCCATTGGTGTAAAGATTTTTTTCCCCCAATGTGGCCCCCTTAATTTCTGATGGCCTGTTGTCTTCGTTGGTTTTGGAAAATGATCATCAGAGGAAGCAAACTAATCAGAAATACTTTCCTTCCCAATGATTTTGTTGAGCAGATGATTCGATCACTGTGTAGAGAAGAGCAAACTAGTCTCTGCCGGACGTCTGCCAACTCGGGGAACCAGGCTTTCACATGTTTTCCAGCACAAGCACCTCATTATTAATTCATGCTCCAGGTCCTCTGTACATGCTGTTACTAATATTAGGTTTCGACAGAGTAATGAGCAACAGCAATAGACTGACTATCTTAACATATTTTAAATAATGTTTGAAATATTAAATTTGAGTTTGGATTTTTAATTAGGGCCTGAGCAGGGTATTGACAATCTTTCTACTGTTTTGCAGCCAGCGAGCAAATAAGATAGGGATTGTTCTGATCTGAATACTGAAAGCCAGTCTGATTTAGGGGATGGATCTGAAATATAACACCAAACTTTAAAGCATGAGGGAAGTTTGGCTCTGGGTTCTGCAGCCAGACTTTGACCCATCCCTATACTAAAAGGGGAGTTTTGATATGGGACTGTAGGAAAAGTAAATAGTTGTGAGACCAGCTCTTGTGGATATGTTTCATAACATACTGCTAGTGAGCTGCCCAGGGACACTTTGTCTCTCAAGGATGCCACTGTTACTAAATAAAGGGGACATGGAGTAGCTGAGCATAAAGAAAAGGGGTTGTTGTGGTATAAATCTATACCATAAGGATATATACAGTAAAAAAAAAAAAAAAGGCTGGTAAGCTGTGGGTCTGAAAACCCTACAGGGCTTCAAAGTCCTTCCCACTGCTGTGCTTCAGACAGGAGCATAGGTCAGCATCTCTTCCTTGGTTGGATATACATATATTAAAGGACTCATTTAAAATTTGAGCTGAGCTAAGGGCTAGAGCCATTTTTCTGTGAGCGTGCTGTGCACATTTCTGAATGCACTCCCTTTGAGAGGGAGTTCGCAATGAAGATTTCGCCGTTCTGGAACTCACTCCTCCCACTTGGTCTGCTGGAGCCTGAATACATTGACCTATGGGGCACATTGCAAAGCCTAACTATTTTCCCAGGATTTTTCTGAATGAATGACTTGAGTAGGTAGAGAGAAGAACGTTTCATTTGTACAGTACATGGAGGCTTTTAATTAATAATGTTCCCATTTGAATGCCTATTGTATTTTCAAACGTGCTTTGTACATACGCCTAGAGCATCGGATAAATGCAGGGGTTTTTCTTCCAATTAAAAAACAAGAAATCCCACAACAATGTAGCATTGCTGCAATATGGCACCAGTCTTCTTTTCATGATAGCTTTATACAGTGTCTAGCACCATAGCCCCTGATCTGGACCGTGACTTCTAGATGCCAGCCCCTAGCTAGCACCATCCAAACTACGGCAGGTCTCAAGGAGATGAAGCTTCACATCAGTTGGAGAGTTGACACTGCTGATCATCACTGTAGAGTTGGGGATGTTCTACATACAGTCAGTGACATTACAGAAGTGCTTACGCACCTCATGGAGGTTTTACCTTCTTTCCTTCTGCATTTGGAGCTCTTGACAGATTGGGTCATTTCTTGGATATGTTGGTAGTATTTCCTACTTTTAGAACAAAAGAATCAGCCTGGTGAGTCATCTTACAGCAGAAGGGGTTTGTTTGTTGAAAAGAAAGGTCTTAGTAGGAAGTGAAGTTGGTACTGGTTCCTACAGTTTGAGTAAGAGTTTATCAGTGTGTCCTTTTTCTTTTTGTTGTAAGCAACCTTTCTTGCTAAAAAGATACTCAGATGTGATAGCACAAAGTTGCAATTTTATGTCTGCTTTGGTCCTTCCCAAAACATCCTGGCATAGCCTGAAAACAAATATTTTAGTTTTTCATTTCAAAACGTCTCCACATTTGAAAATTTCCTACAGAGATGTTTATTTAGCTGTTGGTCCAGCTGGTGGTCTTGGGTCAAATCTGACTCAGGGAAATGCTTCTATACAGTCCAGTTCTTTTTCCCTGTGGGAGATGCAGGCAGCTCTACTATAGTACATGCTTCCAAAACACGTGAGTACATCCTCTGTGCCTGGTCACCACATCTGCCCTGGATAGGTTCATGCAGAAGAGGTGACCTCCTCCTGTGGGTTTGTGTGCATGGAGCAGGTACAGAGCAGATAGTGTCACCCTATCAGCATAACCATATGGACAACATTCTTCTGATTTCAGTTTGCTGATTATTACTTTTTTTTTTCTTAATTTACACCTGGACCAGTGACAAATATTTTGAGAAGACAGATGAGGGCGCTGCCAGCAAACTGGAATACTATTGCACAACTCATTGTATTTAAGCTGTTTTCTTGATGAAGAGAGTTGTTGTGCAAAGACAAGTATCCAACAGGCTTTTTCCACACACTGTATTTGTCCTTGTTGGTTTAGTTCTCTTTTTGTTTTACTGCTTTTTCTTTGAATTACAGGAGAAAGCCACCACCCTTCCTGAAAGCCTTAAAAAAACCCTCCTGCCACCTCCGCTTTTTCATTCCTTTTCACTGAGTAGGCTGCCAAAATTGATTTTTGATACTGCAACGTGCAGTCCCTTTCTCAGTTGCCGTGGGGCATTCCCTCCCATGATCAGGCAAGCGCAGGGCAAAGGACCAGGTGAACTCAAACCGGTCTCCAGAATCTTAATGCAAAGCTCCTTTGAGAAACACCGTGGACAACCACACTGTTTTTCTTCCTCTCTGAAAACGCTGTAAGGATTTTACACTTAAATCAGGTATTGTACAAGCTTCCTTATGTAGCTCTGTCAATGCACCACAACCCTGACCTGCAGTACTCTTGTATTTCTATCTCCCTCAGGAGAAACAGCATGGTTTGTACTGAACTGTGAGAAGAGCTCAAATTTGTACAAATTCTGCCCTTACATGAGGATGCACAAAGGTCAGTTACAAGGAAAAGGCTGGATTTAGCTTTAAGCCAAGCTAAAATGCCACTTCCCAGAAGAAAAGGGCTGATGAGATGCATTATTCCACTGAGTAACTAATCTATTGCAGGTACAATGACCAGCACCTTATTCTATTTCTATAATTTTTATTTACATGATGCATGTTCTTCAGAATTAAAGGCCCTTAATTTTCCATTGCTTTTGCAGTCCATGGAATCCCAAGAATATTTTGACTGTAAAAATCCCATACTTTGCAGCATGAATGATAGCAAGTGCAAACACGTGTATGAGAGGAATAAACGTTTTTAGATCTAAAAGCCCTTTCTATATAAAAATTCAAATGTGTTTAAAAAAACCTTATTCACAATAAACTCCTCTCAGGCAATTAAGATTTATATCCAAAGGAATGAGGTACAATCACATATTTCAAGTATGCAACACTTTGTATAGTCATTCAGCTATGCTTGCTGCTTGTGGCAATGAGATGCCACCAAGCAAAAGAATAGTTTATTGCAATTGTCTTTCCCTTAAGGATCCCTCTTTCAAACACTTATCTGAATACATGCTATGGTGGGGAGTGTTATAACTGAATTATTGAATCTATTTTGCAATTAGAAATTTGTACGCAAAGTTTGAGAGCTATGATGGGCAACCCCTGCTCTTCTCTGATTATGTTGACTGTGAAGAGCTCTGGGAGACATCCTTACAACAGCTCTAGGAAAGGACCGAAGGAATTGCTGACTCCAGAGTCTACAGCAGACAATACCATGTCGAGTTCCCTCTGCAAAATAAGCCACACAGCTAGTGATAACCTAATACAGACAGAGACCTAACTTCAAACACCTGAAAAATACAAGTGATAATGGTGAGAAATCTTTACAATGGCTTACCATGGGTGTTTATCACAATCACATGCAGATTGTTATTCTCCAGCTAACTTGGACTGCAGTTTTAGTGTTCTCAGTTCCACAATACCCATGGATACTCAGATAGCAACTGCGGCTTGATATGTCCATTTCCATCTCATCTGACTGTGAGGTGGCTAGATCTGTATCACATTGCTATGAGCTCCACAGATGCCGCTTCCAGATTCAGCTGCTGCAAAACATTTTACATGAGTCTGAACAAAGAGATTCCAGCTGGTCCAGGCTGAAGCAACATGTTTGCTTCCTTCTCCCTTTCATCTCTAAGCTCGTTCATGCTGAGAGCGGATATAATTGCCCTCTATAAATACATTCAGGTTAGGCACTAAAGCGAGAGAAAAGATACTTAAGCAAATGGACAATGATGACACAAGGACAAATGATTACTAATGAGAAATGAATAAATTTAACCCATAAATTAAAGTTTCTGATTATCAGAAGGCTGAAGTTCTGAAACACCTTTCCACTAAAACTAGGAAGAAAAAAATAGAATGTTCATGTGAAGCTTAATAAATTTATAGACTACGAGATATGGTTGCTTACAACAGCAAAGAAATCGATGTGCTAATCTAGGAGATCCCTTCCATTTCTATACAAACAGTGAACACAAAATCTAAATCACTGCCTAGAGTTTATGTTATTCTTCTGTTTTATTTTTGTTCCAGGCCCTTTGGAATTTGACTTTTGTACTTTCAACCAGAGTTGGCCTTGCAAAATCTCTTATAGGTTCTTGTTGCTCAAATTTTAGAACCAACATGTAATCATTCTCCTTTCTGATTTCCTGGATATCTACTATTTGAGCATGATCAACCTGGTGGCTTATCCTCCTCAACTTCTGTGACGTCTATGTAGGATTTTCTTCATCTGCCTTTTGCCACTCTAGTAGTCCCATGAAGTTCTGTTATGATTCTTTTCTTGTGTCTCTTTACACCTGACCTGAAAATGTACCCCTTCACAGACATATCACAGTCATCGCTCTATTCCAAACTACCTTCATTTGTCTTCAGTCTTTGCAATGGACAACTAACTATCGCCTAGCATGATAAATACCAGGCATAGCAAATAAGAGCACTAAAGCCTATTTTGGGACTTGGTTATGGTATTAACAACCAGTTTTTCTGAACTAGGCTGAACCACCCTGACACAGTCTTCTTCCTACTTGTCACCGATGCTTACGCGTTGGATGTAATTTCTGACCCGGGCCTCTCATTAGGTCCTTGTGCTTCAGCTCTGTCTAAACTTTACCAGTTCTCTCCCATTCCACAAAACTAAAGGTCCTGTACTCATTATATTGTGTGCTAAATGCTGAAATGTCCTTTTTTCATGGTTTTGATGAGTGCAGTTTTAACCTATTGCAATCCATCCATCCATAATGCTGCTGCAAGAAGTATCTTCTTAGCCAATTGTCTGACCACATCACCCTTCTTAGGTGCACCCTTCTTAGGTCAACTGCATTTCCCTTTTTTATCAGCCGATACAAGATTTTGCCTTTACTTTTGAAGATACTCATAAACTGGTTTTACCCACCCACTGCATCTTGTTCAGCCCCTAGACATGAGCTCCTCCTTGCAAACCAGCCATGCAGTGAGCCCCCACCCTCATCTACTTGCTTGATTTTCAGTTCCATTTATGTTCTATTCCAGCCACCAGCAGCTCTTTGGTAACTTCAAGTAATTTCATTATCCTTCAAAATGCTGATGTAAACTCTTCTGTCACAATACCTACAAAAAAATTGGACCACAATTGCTAAGTTCTAGTTCTATGATTATTGTTTATTATGATGATCAGTAGGATTCAACTGTTTGTGCCTCCTCCTATCTTGTTGCATACATACTTTGTAAATGGTCCAGGGAAATGACTGGCCTCTTAATCTGTATTTATACAGGAGTTAGTTCAGTTGTATTCTGGCTCTTGACAAAGGCCTATGCTGATGCTTAACTGTAACAACAGAAAAAAATAACACTGTTATGTCAGAAAAACTGTTCTTTCTTTTGTTCTACCTACTGTCATTCCCTCTCCAACAGTGAATCCTGTTCAGGGGCTTCTGGTCTTTATTTTTTATACTGTTAGTGAAACTGGCCCTCTGGGACTCCCTCTGCTTTGCTGACACTACTTATAATGATTTTTTCTCTGGAAGAAGAGTACTATCAATATATTAGATTAAGAACTAGGATATTTTTAGTGAGAAGACCATGGAGATGAGTTCAGGTCATCCATAGAGCAAACTGAAGGTGTCTTACTGTGTTTGTAGTGAATGTAAAATAAAAAGGGAACCAGTGGAGCCATAGTCTATTCCCAGGTCTCTTGTCCTTCTCTTGTGGCAAACCTCTTCACTCTTTCGGGAGTCCATTGCCATTTGTGTTTTGATTGCCTTTCAGATTTCAACTAAAAGTTTCTGAGGGAAGGGACAGTAACATCATGTTTTGAAGTCCCCTGCACAAACACTTTTAAGTGCTACTGTGACCTCCTGCACCACCATCTTTGATATAACCCAACTAACATAATTAGACCCTGAAAAGTGACCAGTCAAAAACTCCCTCTTGCTAAGGGGGAAACCATGCCATCATTTGGGAAAGGTAGCTGTATCACAGAGCTGGGAGTCAGCAGCTCCCACAGAGGCAGTGGGAAAGGGCAGACAGCAGTCAGCAGGGCCTTAGAGGGGACCGAAAGAAGGACTTTCTGGGGCCTGGACAGAACTAACTGCAGCTCAAAGTACCCAAGTCAACTGAAACCAGGCATGGAAGCAAGGACCTGCCTGCAAGGATTTTGTAGGCAGGGATAGAGCTGAATATGACTCATTTTTATTTCAGTTCTAATCTAGCTACTTTGTGTTTCTTCTCTTCAAAAAGTTACGCTTCTTGTTTGTGCTCTACACAACCTGGCTTTCTGAGTTTAAAGCCTCCCAGCCTTCTCTGGGGAGCTCACTACGAGAGAAGGTCTACAAGGCACTCAACTCAAAGCTCTAGCCAAACCAGAGTCATGTCATACCTCCACAGTACAAAATCCTTAATCTAACATGTTTCTTGCTTTCCATATGGCATAGTAAGAGGGAAGAAATGGAAAACATATTAAATATAACAAGGTATTGGTCTTGGTAGTACCGTACCCCATATACACAAAGCACTTTTGTGCCATAATGACTACATTCACAGAGAATACGTTCAATGATAAAAGGCAGGCACATGCCAACCAGTTCACCAGAAGAGGTTTGCCAGTCTGTCGACAGGGTTCAGAGACTCCTTCTGAGCTCTTTTCCTTCCCCATGATAGCCCTTAGGTAAATGTTTGCAGGAAATTCAAATACTTGTGGGCTGGCAGAGCTGCTGCTTCACAAGCCCTAACAAACGTAAACACTTCTGTTTCAGCACATCTGCCATTGCAATACCTACAGCTTTTCCAGAACCAAAGGATTAACTTTATTGTGCATTTGCTCAGCAGATCTGGTAACACAATATTGTACTTCTAAGCAGACAGATTACTCACAAGTTTCTGGATGCTACATCTTTAGAAACTCACTCTACTTAAAGATAAGTGTTGAATCTTGCAATCCCAGAAACATGCAACTGATGTAAAAAACAGTTATACCAAGGGCCAGATGGATGCTATTTTTCCTCAGGTTATTTGGATATTCCAAAAGTAATGGTTTTGGGGTTGGGTTTTTTTTGCACTTTTAATATTAAACAGATGCAGCTTGTTTGTAAAGACTGCTGTGAGCCATTTTTTCTTTAGATTTATAAAATAAAACAATAAAGGATGTAAGGAGTTAGAAGTTTGTTTTGTATTACTTTATCGTAAAAGGGAAAGACATTATATCAAGATAGATAATTATATCAATATAGATAATTACATGGGTTTTATATGTTATATGTATTAAAGGGCATTTTATGAACCTGTATAGAGAATCTCATTCAACACTTCCAGAAACCACGATTAATGCCATGGACATAAGTTAAGTTATTTTATTTTTGGTAAGGGCAGACTCAAATCTAGAAAAAGCATATTTATGTATGTGTGTCTGTGTGTGCAGCTGAGCACATCAGAGACACTTTATAAATACTAAAACACTTGCAGAAGCATTTTCCTGGAAGGTCAGCTGCCATCTTATTTTCTGGCTTATTTTTCAGGATGGCCATCATTCTGTCCCAGTCTAGAGACTAATCATGAAAAGTGCTGAATTCTCACAGTTTCCACCTGACCCCATGGCAGCTGAGAGCTCTGCACTGCTGTACGCTGGTCCTGCTGCCTAGTACTAGAAAGGCCTAAAGAGACTAAAAATAAACATGCATTTATATTGAAGGAAGCAAAACGTGATTGACAACCCTCAGAGCAATTTGCCTGCTAATCAGTTAGGAAGCTTCTCCCATAACCCTGGTCTCCCCATTCAGTTGACCTCTTCTGTGGAGTGTTTCGCCCTTTGACCTAAGGAGAACCTGAGCCTCCAAGTGACTTTATTTAACCAAAATGTGTACTGTATATGACTGATTTCTTTGCACTTCATAGACGTGAGACAGTCTAATTGCAAAAGCTTGCAGATAAACTGTCTCCCTGAAGTAGATGTGCAATGAGGATGTCCACTTGGCTGAATGTGTTCCTTTCCTCACAACCCAGGGAAATTGGCCAAACTGATGAGCTATTTAAGTGTTTTGTGAATAGGCATCCTTGAAATGTGAAATATTTAATTACAAGGAGTATTGTTATTGCTGCTGACTTAAATTCACTCTGCCTCCAGTTGCTTTATTTTATTAGAATGTGAGGATTTCTTCTCAATCAGATTATAAAGCATCTTGCATGATAAAACCTTAGGTTCGAATGGTGATAATTTTTTGAAACATTTGTTTTGTCTGGCTGATCATTTCTATGCTGAGTTCCCATTCAAAAGCATTACTATTATTTTTGTTGTGAAAATTCAAACATGAAGATTTAAGACACTATTGAGTGAATGACAAAAGCACAGTTTCCAAACTATAAAAACACATTTTGACCTTAGTTCTTACAAGAACTCTGCGGCCAACATGGAATGGTTCCGTTCCGTCTTAGTGGGGAGATAATCTTCACTGAAGAAATAGCACTTAGTCTTGCTGTGGAGGGAACCGGTTTTATTTGACTGAGTTCTGAGAGTTTAAAAATCCAACCTCTAAGCCTGTTAGATACACACTTTAAATGCACTTTAGAGTCCACGTTACCAACATGTTGAGTATCCTCCCTTCCAGGGACTTTAACAGGACTGAGGCTGCTGAGTACTTCTCAGAAGTTTTCACTGCATCGCAGAAGTGTGCCCACAGGAGCAGTGGACTATATGTGTGGGTAGAGCTTACTTTGCCATGCTATCACTGAAAAGTCCTAACAGTGGTTGGCCTGAACTTCTGAGTCTCAGAATAAAAGGGCGTTTTGAATTCAGGTGTTGCCATGTGATTTTTAGAACAGTACCATAACACAGTCTCTCGCTACTTTCACAGAACAGTATCTCTGTCTCCATGTCCCTGAGACAATTTGAAATTCCTTTGTCAGTTCTCTTTTCTACCCTTAAAAAATGTTTCCCTGTGCTGAAAACCTAATTTATCATTGAAGCAAAAGATCCACAGTTCTGGATGCAGACACTTCATTGACTCAGTGGGGATTAATAGTTAGACATTCTTCTAAATGAATTGAAGATACAGTCAAGCTGAGCAGTCCAGATCTTAGCTTTTCTAGACCAACCTCAATATTAGCACCTCTATAATGAGTATGTAGACAGTTCATAACCTGCATCTATGTGATCATATGTAATTTAGTTTGACAGGAGTTTGCTTCAGGCAGTATGATGAAACCCCAGTAACTTATATACAAAATAGAAATCAGTCAAGATGACTCTGAGCTTCACAGTTGCCCAATGGCATGGTTTTGGGCGGGGCACCAAGGCAGACTTTCTACATATTCACCAGTGTCACCCTGGAAGTACCAACGCTGGCTGGTACACAAAACGATCACCTCCTGTCCTGCCAGGGGACTGCTGAAGTTGCCAGCCTCATTCACTGTGAGGACGAACATGGTAAAGACTAGCCAGTTCTGTACAATACAGGAGACTTGGGTTGGGGTACAATTCCTGCTCTTTCAAAGACACCAGCTGTGAACTTAAACAAGAGACTCAGCCTGCCTACATTCTGCATGCAACATGGGAACAACAGCCCTTCCTACCAGGTGTTGAGGAAGATGATAACCACACAGACAGGGGTGACGTTTGGGGATGTATTCATCATGTGAGTGTTGACGCCTAAGGTCAAGAGCATGAGTGAGTGGGCTGTCTGCTGGACCCTTGCTCCTGATGCAGTCAGAGGATTTATACTTGCTGCATCAGAACAACTGACCAGTCAACACAGGATAAGTGCGCTCTCAAAATCAGAGTCTCAATGGGTATTTAAAGTTAATAGAGATCAAGCCAGGCCATCTGCCAGACACCACGACGAAACCTCTCCATCGGCTGTGCAGGGAGCCAAGGTCCTGTACATCTCCCTATCAGATACTCCAAGAGGTCTCTTTAAGTTAGGTAGATAATGCTAAACATGACCCTTACGGACTTCAGTGAGGTAGGCACTGTGAATAGTGCAGAGGGAGAAGTTCTTGACTGCTCTAAAAGCTGCCAAGCACTTTATTTTACTTCAATGTTCCATCACCTCGCACTTTTCCTATAGCTATATTTGGCAGAGTTTTTCTACTGATTCTCTGAACTAGTTGTCCTCTCCCTTTGGCAAAATTATTAATCAGGACTACAGACCCAGTTCTGCATTAACGTTTCAGCTCTGCATTATAATGATCATACTAATAAATATCTTCTATTCCAGTAGCATTTAACTACAATCAAGATGGAAACCTAATGTGCCCAGCTGGGAGCACAGTGACTTACCATTAGTTTTATAAAAGTACCTGATAGAGATCTGAATCTATTTTGCACAGCTGCGGTTTTCCTTTTGGGGAACTAAAAAAAAAATCAAACTCTGTGCTAAAAAATGTGGACAATGAAAACAGATGTGAGCATTTACTTTTCTGGCCATACAGTTGGGAAAAGTGCTCCAAGAAACAGAGCTCTTCAAGGAAAAATTAAAATTATAATAAAATCCTCTTCATCTGGTTCATATTTTGGAAGATTATTAAGCCTATTTTTTTTTTTTTCACCCACTATCTTGAACTCCAAACAGATTCAGGCTAAGGTACTAGGGTTTTCCATGACACAACAAAATAAGCAAACTCCGTAGTGATAACCAACACCAAAGATAGTCTCCACAGAGTGCTCATGGAAGCAGAATAAAAATCAAAACAACTGCTGAGAAATACAAATACTGCAACAGCCAAAGCTTTAAGCTGGCTTGAAGGCTCTACCTGGTGAAAAGCATCTGCTTTAGGTACTTCTATGGCCTCTACAATAATATCTCAAAACCTCGCACCTTCTAAATGATCGCATTCTCACAGAGGCACTATTTATCTGTAGTTTACACAAGGGGAGTTGAAGCAAACACAAAGATTAAAGGTTTTATCACCAAGGTATTTAGGTGCTTATATCCCGATGGCTTTCAATGGGAAGTTGGGAGCCTGAATACCTTCAGATTTTCTAGGTCTGTGTGACTCTCTGGAGGCCATGGGGCAATTATGTAGCAGAACAGGGAAGAATTTCAGCAGGAAATTTTATCCAAATTTAGTTTTAACTCTGGTCTTCCAACTACTGGTTAATACCCAATCAACTAGATCATCTTTCCTGTGTTTTATATCATCCTTATTTCCTAACCCTGCCCTACCTCTCTACCCAGGTACGAATACACAATGCTGCTATAGTAAAAAATGCTCTTCATATCTCTTTGCAAGTTACAGGCAACTGTCACATCAGTGCTGTCACACATGTTGTTGCTCTATGAAAGAGTTCAACATAAATTGCTGAGTCTGTTCATGAGTTTTCATATTAACCAAATGGCTTGTTGGACATAAGAGTTGGTAAGGACACAGGGCACAGTGAATTGTATTAGAGAAAAGACCTGCCATCCTATAACATTTTGAAGGTTTAAAATAGAGACATGAATTTGCACTAACTTCTGTGTCATGATATTGCTTGGGAAGAATATCCATACTGTATTTCCCATTATGTCCAACTCAGCGTTGAATCTATTTGTATTCCACGGTGTTTTCTTCTTTTGTTCTGTATAACATATGCAATAAAGAGATTTATATAGCCAACATTTAAATGATTATAATAACTATTGTAACAGTAAAATTAGTATGTGTAATAATGACAAGTTGAATGAATGTACAGTTTGCATACAGTGCTTTAATTCCATAATCTCACATGCTTAAGCTTTTGGATGGACAAGGAGGCGGATTACTTATATTAACATTCTTTGCCCTTTTTTGATATGCCGCTCTTGTAAGTTTACCAGCAGAATACTGAATTTAAAAGGCTTACTTTTCTTCCTTACTTCTGTTGGTCCTCTTAGAAAGAGACCATGGACTTTCAGGCATCTGTAGACCCCAGGTTGAAAACTATTAACTTACATGCTTAAAATTAAGGAGCGTTTGGAGGTTTGTTGAATCAGCAAATACAGGCATACATTAGTTATTTGATGAAATTCATAATATTTTTTTTAACAACTTCTTTGATGAGTGTAAATTTATTACTTGGCTCTATTTCAGTTCAGTACTTTTTGCTTGGTTAATGTGTACTTTCAGATTATTTTCATTTTACCACACTGGTAATGTGCACTAATCATGTTTTATCTTGTTGTAAGTAAATAGCTAGGGTATTGCACAGAACTGTTTGATCAGTATAGCATGCTTTAAGAGAATGGTTATGCCTGCATTTGCCTCCTAATCCTGCTTAACATCTATATGAATCATTATAGTAAGGTGCATGTTAATAATAGCTTCTACATATACATTTATATATACAAAAGCTAAAATATTTGCTGCCTTTTATTTCAGTAGATTTAAAGTGTCACTGTATCTTTCTATTGAAGCAAAACACTGTGAAAATATTTCACTTATCATGTGTTTTTTCCCTCAATTCACTTTTATCTCACTTCATGAGTGACATCAACCTATGTTGCATAATTTGAAAATCATGAGTCTTCTGGTCTTTAAACCCACATCTGATAGAAAGACCACATTTTTAAGCTTCCTTCTGACAATATCAGTAAGGAAAGCTCTTGAGAATAGGAAGACATCTCGAAAACAGCTAATCACCAGGCCCATTTCAAATCTCATGAGGCAACAGACCAAGCTGTCTTTTTGCACACATAATGTATGCATGGACTGTCTACCAGTGGATTTCCTGCACCATAGCTGTGCCCCTTTCAAAACTGGGGGGCACTGGGGGAAGGAGGTGGCCATGTCTTAAGAGAACATTGCACAAATCCATCCAAGTGAGCCTCCGCAAAACTTTCTTTCCTGCATAATTTCCCTACCTTTGTTCTTCCATGGATTGCCCAGGCAAAATTGACCCCCATGTCAATATAACTGTTCCTTCATGTTTTGGATTTGTGTGGTGGGGGTTTGGTAGTGGGGGAGGGTGCTGCAGGGGTGGCTCCTCTGAGAAGGTGCTAGGAGCTTCCCCGGCTCCAAGTCGGACCCACTGCTGGTCAATCAGCAACAGTGATAGTGCCACTGGGATAACGTAATTAAGAAGGGGAAACCTGCAGGGGGGGAGGAGATTGGAATGTGAGAGAAACCCCTCTGCAGATATCAAGGTCAGTGAGGAAGGAGGGGAGGAGGTGTGCCGGAGGAGGGGATGCCCCCACAGCCCGTGGTGAGACGGCAGGCTGTCCCCCCCAGCCCATGGAGGGGAGCGGGGGAGCAGATGCCCCTGAAGATGGCCGTGACTCCATGGGAAAGCCCGCGCTGGAGCTGCCTGTGCCTGAAGATTGGCCTGCGGAAAGGAGTTACACTGGAGAAGTTTGTGGAGAACTGTCTCCCATGGGAAGGACCCCACGCTGGACCCGGGGAAGAGTGAGGAGTTCTCCCCCTGAGGAGGAGGAAGAAGCGGCAGAGACAAGGTGTGATGAACTGACTGCAACGCCCATTCCCAGTCCCCTGTGCTGCTGGTGGGGAGGAGGTAGAGAAAACCACAGTGGAGTTGAGCTGGGAAGGAGGGAGGGGTGGGGGGGAGGTGTTTTAAGATTTGGGGTTTACTCCTCATTATCCTTGTTTTGATTTGATTTGTAGTAAATTAAGTTGATTTTGTTTTTTTCCCCAAGTTAAGCCTGTCTTTTGCCCATGACCATAATTGGTGAGTGATCCTTCCCTGTCCTTGTCTTGACCAACGAGCTTTTCTTTATATTTCTTCCTCCTGATCCCACTGGGGCCAGGGGGGAGGAGCGAGCAAGCGGCTTCATGGTGCTTTGGTACCGGCTGAGCTTAAACCATGATGCTTCCTTACAGCCTGGTGAAATGCAAACATTTTATTTGCAACAGGCCAGTCAGAATTTGATTTGCCAGGCTTTGCATGGAAACAGGACTAAGAAACCATGATTTCTTCCTTCCCCTCTATTGTGTCATGAGCTAAAAACTGTAAAGCTCTACCAAGGCGGTAATACTGTGTCTTCACTTGATGCCACTATTTATGGCCTCTTTGCTGGCTTTTTGCTGTAACAGATTGCACAGATTGGCACTTCTCAGCAGACCACATAGGAGTTATACGCTATTACACAACCCTTCCACAACCCTGCTGCTCCAGACTGTAAACGTCTCTCCACCATTTCAGTCACCGTCTCTTTTTATTTGGCTTGAATGTGCTAATCTTGAGTTTGAAAGCTTTCAAGAATTGGTTTGACATTGTTGCAACCTTGAATATGAAGGTGCAAAAGGGAGAGGAGAGTCATGACTAAAAAAGAAGGGGTGTATAACGTAAGTGTGTGTACCATGAAGATGATGCGAACACACATGTACCTTGTATTTCTACTGCCTGCTATGCCTGCCTGCCTGCTTATAAAAATCTCACCTCAACTTTACTGCACAGATTAATAGATGTTTCACACACTATTTCTAGTCTGTTTACCCACAAGACAGGGTAGCAGAAAAATGCAGTTGTAAGAGCTGGAGCACCCTGTTTGGACAAAACATGCCACCCACCACAGTATTGTCCACCACAGTGATTTGGATCGGTCCTCTAGAAATCCAGCATTTCACTCCTGAAACTCATTCAGTAATGTGTCTCGTGCCCCTCCCACCTTGACTTTGATAGACCTACTTAAAAGAGGCCATGTTTTAAAAGATCTCAGTTCTTAGTTAAGTCCATAAAGATATGTTTCAGGCAAAAATCGTGACCATAGAAGTTAAAAGAATTTTAACTATTGAGTTACGTGGGATAGGACTTTATCTTAGATAATTTAGTGCAAAGAAACTCTTTCAAAGCCTGGGGCATTTCACCTGCCCACTGTAGCTTACTTTGCAAATCTTGTCCACTATTCACAGCAAAAAACCTGAAATTTTTGCTAGTCACAGTAGAAACCACATATTTCATACCAATTATATTAGAATGTGTTAGTGAATAACTGATAGGAACATTAGATAACTGATAATAAAAGCTGGTGCTTGCATAGTACAAAGCTTTTCATCCACCCAAAGAGGCTTCAAGAAAGACGTAGGCCATAATCACAGAACTTGGCCAAAAGAAATATGTCCATCCAAAAGGGTTAAAACAATTATACTCCCTTGTGAAAGCGATTTATTTTAATTCCTATACCTACTTACCAAATTTGAAATATTTCACAACAGGTCGGGGAAAGTCATTAACAAATCCAACCTATTGTGTATTTCCATTTCTGAAAAAAACCCCAACCCCAAAACAAAAAGAAAATAGGTTTAAAAGAATACTAAATTTCCCATGAAACAGAATTTGGTTCAAATTTCAACATGTAAGTTCAGACTTTCAGTAATTACTCCTTGTGTATAGAATGTGTTTAAAATATATTCTTTTAAGGTGAAGATCACTGCTGTGCAGTGAACACATATAATAAGCATGTGCATTGGGATAAACCTGAATCTAAATCATTAAATGGTCAGTAGTACTGTTAATGATATTTATTATTAAAGATTCACTGTATGGTTTACCATTGAAATACACCAGTCTTGTCAGCCTAAACCTGATCTCAGCAGTATGAATCTCACTCACTTTAATGGGAGCAGAGTTAAAAAAAAAATTCTACTTTAATGACTTATAAAAAGCCAACCCCTCTTAATTTCCAGACATTTGAAAAAGATATCAAGCCATGATCAGATAACAAAGAGTTTCTCTTTCACAGCTGAAGGCCAAAAGTTTCAAGCTCTTGAAAACATCTTAGATTAATAGATCTAGCCCCTAGGTGATAAAGCCCAGGACAAGCCACTTTTTCACCACAAATATTACTGTAAAAATTGTATCAGACACTAAAGATAGTTTGACTACAGATAGGAATTTACCTACATGAAGCCATCTAAAAAGGTCAATTTATAGCCATGAAAGTAGGTGATATCTACACCCTGTAATGCAGTGAGGTCATTCCTGAAAGGCATTCCTTATCTGCTTTTCGAGAGAAACTCCCAAGATACTGGTCAGATTTCTCACATTTTAAAGTACACCTTCCTCAGTTTCATTATTATTTATAATTCAGCTCAACTGAACATAACTGTTTTTCTACTATTTGATGACGCACTGAGTGGAAAGCAATATACACCATCCTTTTCAATCACATTAGGAATATTACTACTTTCTGAGTTTTATAAATTTTAATAGAACCTTTTATTAATTTTAATAGAACCTTTAGAATAATTTTAGTTCCAAAAAAAATATTTTTTTTCCTGTTTAATCAAGGCACTATTTACAATGAAGTGAACCAAATAAGAACCAAATTATTTTCTCAGGTGTGTGTACAGTACCACAGTGATTTCAAATAATCTGTGAAAAACTTCCACTAGCTCGATCCAGATGTTCAGCATCCATACAACAGATGATTTTGTGGGAGTTGGTGAGTGAAAGCCTGACTCTATTGACCTCAACAGCAAAGAATTTTACTCAATACTACCAAATGAGTAGGCCGAACACTAAAAACTGATTTACTGATAGGCATTTAAAACTTTCAAAATAAATGGATAAATGACACCTCTGTTTAAATGACCCAGTCAGTGTTGACTGCAACCATTAAATAAGACGTATCATGCATTGATGGATATTATTAAAGCCATGTCTGCCTGCAAAGCCATTGAGTTGTTCACATACCCCAGCCAAATTAGTTTAGTTTGCGTTAACACCACTTCTTAAATATTTTTTAATATTTATTTTAATAAATATTTTAATATCTTGCAACGGACATTCAAAAAACCAGAAAAGAAATAGTTTTTCTATCTCATCGATAACTAGGTGATTGTTTACTGCTACATCCTATTTCTCCCATAGTCTGTGCAAATTCAGAATTGTTAGCTGCATTATTTTTTTCTATGCAGATGATGCTGTTTTTCAACAAACTAAATGAAAACTCCTTTATCTGCATTGACATAGCAAGCAATTGCTAAGAGAATAGCTTTCTTGTTTTGCCTCATACTGCCCCAGGACTGGGGAGATGACACTTGTGATCTTTCTCATTTACTGATTATAAAGCCTGATAAGAAAAGAGAAAAACCTTTTAATGAGGTGAAACCACAATCCCTTCTTGAGCTACTGGGTAATTTAACTCACATTGCTAATGCAGATAGATATATATGTTTTTTTTTTTCTTTAGGATGGGAATTCAAAATAAACACCAACTAGACTCAATAGACAGAATTGCAAGGCGATTACATGATTTGAAAAGAGTTTCTAAGTAGTATTTACAGTATATCCTTGCTGGTAAAAAACATTTATTCAGAAGTAAAAGTGGCATAGGGAATAGACAGACATGCAGATTAGAGATAATCATTAAGTTAGTAAAAGATATCACTTAGGAAAAGAGTATCAAATTAAGAGATCAGTATGAACAACAACAGTAAAAAACAAATGAAAAAAAGACTCAATATACAAGAGAGAGTTTTGTCCAGGAAGATGTTTTTTGATAATGAGGTAGATCAGCAAAGGAGTGAACAAAGGGGATCCAGGATGACACGAGAAGAGAGGAACTCTGCTAATGACAGCAGAGGACACAGTCGAGGACTGTGAAGGGAAGAAAGAGTTGTTGCAGTGCTGGAGATAGATAACACTAAGGGACAGCTCTCTGAGGACAGTTGAGACCAAAAATGTCTGCATTTTTAGGAGAAAGAGCCAGAAAAGAAGGCTAATTAAAGTGGTGGTAAAATGAGAACAGGGGCAAGAAAACAGAGACATGAAAGAAAAGTAAATACTTCAAGTATATCTGAGTTAGCTACCAAATGAAAGAAGTCAAGAAGCCACAATCATGGTCACAAAGAAGGAAAGGTATCAAGAGGGAATCAGAAAAGATGGACATCAGCGGATATTGTTTTCTTTGAAGAGGATGGCAAAATCGTCCTTGGAGATCAAAGGAACTACAAAGGAAGTGAAAAGATTTATTGACTGAGTGTCATCCTTAGCTCACATACACACTTCTCTAACTAGAAAATAAGTGAGATTCTTGGTCTTACATAGTATCTCAGATAAGTACAAGCAGAATGTCAGCTCAGAGAAGAGCCTGTAGATGGCAAGAATATCTAACAATATATTTCTTAAAACTCCTATAAAACAACAAAAGAAACTTCCTTAAGATGCCAAAGAAGGTAATTTTGTACGTACTTTGGGAAATAATTACATAAAGTGTTATTTAAGAAGGACTTTTACATTGGAGCAAAGTTGAAAAGAAAAAGATTAACTGTTTTTATGGGTAAGTTTGAGCCCTTCTGTGCTAACTTTACAGATATTTGAGATCAAATAATGGGTTTCACTTTTGTAACAGTTTTGTCTGGAATTCTAATGAAGCCACAATCCTGTGTCTTGCTGCTAATTCATTTTCACACAATTTATTGCAACATCATAATTGCATGACTTCAACAAAAAGACAATTCATATCTGAAAAAAGTTTTCTTTACATTTAAAAGGTCTCTAGTAGATTTAGATAATTCTTTAACTGAGAAATTATTGTTACAACAACCTATATTGCAACAACATGAACGTGCTTTCTCCATTAAAACTTTTCTGCATGGAAATATAACCTAAAGATTATAGGGAAGGTGTTGCTATACCAGATCTACGTACAAGTGTGTTTTTTGCAAGAACTATGTCTGTAACAGTATTATCTGTGCTACATTTACACCCAATCCCAGTAAGACTGAGGATTTATTATGCTAATTGTCATAAAATGCAAAGGTAGAGCTTCTGCTGCAGATGTAACATGACAAAGAAGAGATACAGAAAAAAGAGATGAAATTAAATTTTGAAGGTTCTGCAGATTCTCCAGGAAGACAGTGGGGATGTGGCAACTTTGGTACCATTTTCTAATAGGGTGCCAGCATCTAGGCTGATGAAATTAAAGAAGAAGGATTCCCCAGTGTTTGGCACACTCTTATTCTTTCCTCACAGTGCTTTCCTTTAGCCAAATCTTTAATCTGTTTCCCTCTTTCTCTTGCTCAGGTCTCTTCTTTCTCCTTCCTTCTCTTCATTACTGCTTTACTTCCTCTCTTGTATCCTTCACCACTCACTCCTGGGGCAGGGAAGCAGGAGAAAGAGAGATGTTCTCTTCTTGGTAAAAGCTTATCCGTAGTGAGACAATGTCTCCAGGGCAAAGAAAAGTACCAAACTCCTGTTCACAAGAACGTATAACTGCATATGCAAACATGGACAATTGCACATCTAATTTGCCATTTGCACAGGCAATTTATTCCCTCATAACCAGAGTGATTATTTGTATGAAGTAGGTGCTCTATTATAGGAATGAAAATCAGAACTGCAGTGATTTGTTTATTTAGTCTCCTTAAAAAAAATTGTGTCAGCCTTCATATACATTCATGACACTTCTCTTACATTGCCAACCATCAGTAAAGTTAGTGATTGTCATTAGCGAAAGAATCAAACGTTGACTGACAGTAAAAGCCAGTAAAATATTCACTTGTCAGTAAAAATGGCAAGATAATTTAGAACTTTTCATTGCTTTGGCATAAGTTCCTGGACTATTTGAGTACTTTTAATATCAAAGGGCTTTATTTATCATAGTTGAAATGATGGGTTCTATAAAAATTGACACATATGACCATAAACAGAAGTAGTAAGAATCACAAATTGCCTAGAGAAATGTACTCCAAATTGCACAAGTTAAATCAAAATTAAAAATCTGGTTATGTGTAGAAAGAAAAAATGCAATTGGATGATGTGGTAGCATAAGTTGTTTGAAAAATGCCACTGTTTAAATTGAGTCAATATTTTGAGGACTGTATTTTTCCCCTCCCCACTGAGGTTCATTTTCAAAATCAAATAATTTAGGAACCTCTGTCCTAAATCCTCTGAGAATGTACTCTCTAACATTAAAGCATGGGTTGCACAGGGTTAAACACAGCGGTGATTGCTTCTGGGCATCAGTACCTGTATTCCCTGTGACCATCACACGAATTAACAAGGCAAAGTTCATTTTCAACACCACTGCTTGACTCATTACCACAGCCCTCCTGGTAAGTGAGGTGCTTCGCAGGGGACCTGTAAAACAGCTGCCCTCTGGGTGTCTTGTTTTGGCGGCCTTTCCCATCTGTTTTACCTGTCTCCTCTTCTGAATAATTTATTTCACCATCTCCCTAAGTAGAGCACCTGGCCTAGGGCTAACTCTTTCACCTAAATTATTCAGAGCTGAGAACTCTCTGGTTTATACTCAGATAATGTAATGACTCAACAGGACAAAACCCTTACCTTTGGAGCAACTGTGAACATTTCTAGGCTCTGTACTCTGTTAGCAGTATAAAAGGTTGGCTGTGTAAACTATGTACAAAAGCACCACAGAAATCCTTCATCCTCAAATATCTCCTCCAAAGCCTCTTTCAGAGTTAAAACTTTCCAAAGCAGGGTTGTTCTACCTTGCTGCCTCTCTGCCACATCTCTGTCCCGTGGGAAGCCATAGGACGCCTTCGTGTGTGTGCATGGCAGCTGGCTTGTCCCTAGTCTTTACGCAAGACAAGCTCCTGTTAAAGCCACTGAAAATTGGCTGCAGGGCTGGACTTTGTGCATGTCTGTTCTCTTCACAAGCAGGTTTTTGTTCAGAAACACCAAAGCCACCCTGTGCAGGGCTCCCATCCATGCTCCATACTCCGCTATCTTTCTCTCATGAACTCTACAGTTAAAATAATTCCTCCCTGCCCCTGCTCATAATAGCATGGAGAGCTGCCATAGCCCAGCAGAAAGGCGCTGCACAAGGTCTCTGCCTTGGATGCCACAAAGCAAGCAACCTGCTCTCAGACTGAAAACCCAGTGGTAATTTTGGGTGCAACTTTGACTACCCCCTGTCTGTATTGACTGTGACTGAGCCAAAGTTTCAGCTTTTTTTTAAGCACTTGTGCCATTTATTTTCCCACAATGGCACTACTGTTTTTACCCTTCTAATTAAGCTCAAAAAGCCTATCATCAGTAGTTTTCTCATTTCTTTTGAAAGCTTCTGCAGCTGTTTAGAAGACAATCAATACAAGGAGATATTAGAAGATACTAGCTTCAGCAAGTGTCTTTATCACTGAAGGAAGTATTACTCCAAAAAGTCATGCTATCAAGGGCATAATGTGAGATTCCAGATCAAGGGCTATCTTGAGGCCTTCCCCACTTCATGTCGAGTGAGAATGATAAATTGTCCTTGGTGAGAAAAAGAATGAACAGAATCTTCATAAATGAAGGATCAGTTTTTAAGAGCGCTGTTTCCAAATGGCCTTGCAGTAAAAAAAGAAAAAGTTAGTTAGTGCAATCTCTATATGGGTTACTCTGGATTTGCCTCAGTGTCACAAAGACAGGCGTGGGAAAAAAATATTAAAGTGAAATCACTTTTGAAAAATCAGTGTCCTATCACTTCTGCAGCCAAGAAATCCCAAATATTTTGCACATTCATTTACATGAACCAGCATAGATACTGTTGATAGAATAAGAAAATACAGTAACCTTTATCAGATCATACCTAGACAAAGCTAAAATTAATTTCAGTTGGATTTTTGTCTGCATAAGTACCAAGGAACTTGGCACATTTTGCAGTAACTAGCATTGTCCGTTTACTGCAGGGGTATCCATAATGCCCATCACTGTAGCTCTTATAGGCACTATATGACTGTTTCATTTTCCTCTGAGAAGTTTATCAAGTATCAGGTATTTGCTTTTTGCTCCAGCTTCGGGAAATCAGGGTCATGGATTTCAAATGAAGTGCTTTGTACTCTCCAAGGGCAGTGAGAAAACACAATAGTACAGACAAAATCTAATCAAAGTATTTTGGCTTTCTGCCTCCTTTTTATTTTACAATGGGAAAAAAAAATTCAAGGTGCAACTTGAATGCCTTCAGGAGTTCCCTTCCTGTGTACGCTGTCTCTCGCCAGAAACGCGAGACTGACAGAATGATAAAATGTGATGCCAGGTCCTCTTGCCCATTCAAAGACCCTCCCTCAGGTATCAGGTGCCTTGCCTGAGCTTTGAGGTCAACCAGACACCTCCCCTGAGGCTTACCTGGGCTGAAGGATACATCCACCCGAAAATCCGCTCAGGTAGAGCAGCTGTTATCTGAGCTAGGATCAAAGTGCCCCTCTGCACTCCAGAAAAACATCTTCCAAGCTGGTCTTCTTTCTCCATGATTCAAATGAATGTTGAATGAGTCTCTGGGGACAACAGTTGTTGTGCTGAGGAGCTAGCTGTCAGAAATACTTTATCATGAAAGTTCAGTTCCTTTCAAGGCCTTTTATTATTAATAGTCATCGCTGCAGGGGAGCATTAAACACAGACCCTATTTACTGTACAAATTGACATATTATAAACCACAAAAGCCATGCTAGTGCTTTGCTACTTTACCTTGCTTTTCAGCATGCTAACTCTAGGGAATCCCTTAACCTTTGTATCGCTAGAATACAGAAAGTGAATTCTGGTTTAGCATAGCCAGGCTGGACTGCTCAGAGCAGCTCATTTTTTGAGGGTCATTGTCTTGGGGAGTGGGTGGAGGACTGTGATATCTCTTCTATATGAAAAGTGAGACATTATGCTCCATAGTGACACTGGGTTCATCTATACAAAAAATCAAAGGCATTTATCCCTCTGTGAACAGGCCACAGGATGTGTCCTACAGCAGCTCATGGTTTTGCACCAGATTTCTAGTAGCTCCCACAGCTTTCTTCTGCCTGACGAGGGCATCACACCTCATGCAAAAGATGGGCATGTTTTCTGAAGGTGGGTAGCAGCCTGATTTGTTCAGCAATAGCATGTGAGAGAGGTGAGGAAGTAGTTGCTATGTGGTAGAAGAAAACATGGCAAGATGAGTCCCAGCTGTGGGAATAACCCAGCCCTGCTCCAGCCTGCCATGGTTGTGGTACCATAGGCAGATGGGACTTTACAAGGTCAGTTTTCAGTGCAATACTGGATTTTAGCAGCCTGGCGGAAAACTCTCAGAAACAAACTATACAAGGACCAGTAGAAACAAAACCCAGCAAGACAGCAACAGCCCAAAGGCAGGGCAAGTGATAACCAAAAAATACCAAGTTAAAAAAAGAACATCTATTGCACTTGGTAGCAGAGAGGCCCTTGGCTTTGTACTTTCTGCCCTCTGCACTTCGGCATCAATCTGAAAATACCTCCCAGGCTTCTTGGTGTTGAGGACAGTGCTCTCCCACAGCCTAGCGCGCGGTCCCCTGCCAGCAGCCAGACACGCTGCAAGGGCTTGGGTGGGGGTAGGGTGGTGTCGCAAAGTCACAACTCGGCAAGTTGCAAAGTCATGACCCTGCAAGTGGCACCTGAGCAAGCTGCAACTTGGCAAGTCACGAAGCATCGATTCAGCGGGTCGTGGTGTCACCACGCAGCAAGCCGTGAGGCACGCAGAGGTGACACAGCAGGCTGGGATGTGGTGAGTCAGCAAGTCACAAAGCACCTCCTCAGCAAGGCATGAAGTCATCAAGTCACAAGGGTGACTCAGCAAGTTTAAAGCAGCCAAAAGCAGTTCTAGATACCAGTTTGAACGCAATGCAGCCATGCCGAAGAGGCAGCATCGTAAGGCAGACCTTGAGCGGCCTCTGTGATGTGCATCGAAGGGTTCACAGGCCAGTTCCCAACAGGGAGACTGTATCTTTAAAGTCACCCTCGCAGTTGTCACAAACTGGTAGTGTCAGAAGAGATGTGGGTAATCGGAGGGATGTGATGGTTCCATTGCCCCCGCACTCCCTAAAGTGGTGTCCTGAGAACAGGTTTGAAGCACAAGCCTGGGGAGGGTGGATGGGTGAACCATTGAGCAGCTGCTCTGTGCAGAGAGGGCGTTGTTCTCCGAGGCTGTTGATCTGGTTTCTCTCATGAAAATTGTATTCAGTGTAAAATGTCAGGCAGCAAGGGGGTGGAATCGGCTGCTTTTTAAATTACAGAATATGTACTCAGAAAGAGTGTTCAGGAGTGGTTCTTTCAACCCACAGTATGCTAAAGATTGGTGCTTGGTACAGTTAAAGGATGAGAAAAAAATTACACCACTCAAGTATAGAACATAGCTGTGACTCTTTTCAATTAAAGCGTTTCTGACATCCAAAAATGTTAAGTGCTCTTCTGACTAAAGTCCTTAATAGCAACTGAAACTGATGCAAACTTGAGCCTTTCCTTAGATAGAGAACATACTGGGTCTCTTCTAGTTACAACAAAAAAAATTATACTGTAATTTTGTAACCAGACTTGGACAAACTTCTGAGAAGCACCATACACCAGATTAGATTATTTAGATTTGTTGTGAGAATAGTCGACATGTGTTCCTTTCCCATTCTCTGTCCAATATTTGTTGTAAAAGTAGACTCATGTTGTGCCAGTTCAGATTAATATTATAACATGAAAGGGCTAGGTTTGTATCATTTTCCATGCTTGTTACATTCACTGATGTGGGAATAGAGTTATATTCTACCTGAGCCACTTTTTGTTTTATGGCCAGGATTAACAGCACACAAATGCTTCACAGTCTTAGGCGGATATAGCACCTGCCCCTTGGCATCAAACAGTGTGAGTGCCAAAGTATCTAAAACTTTCTTTCAGGCTGTGAAATAACCTTCATGTTACTCTAGAAGACCTTGGCGTGTTCTTTACACTGATACCTCTTTTGCTCTTTCCTTAACAGGACATGGCCCATGAGTTCTTGCTCTGCCAAAAATTCCCCTGAGAATGTGTTATGTTTCTTCCATTCAAGCCTATATTCTACTCAATATGTTTCTATGACCATCATTGTCGTTGGACATAGATATTGTTATGAAGTTTCACTACACTTGTAATGAACCTACATGGTATTTCCTTCTAGTTACAGCTGCTCATTGTGCACACCACCTTATTAACATGAAATAATGCTCTGTCCCACAGCTGTAATTTCCAATATTCCCATAGTTTTCAGGTAGGGGATACTATTTGTAAAATCAATTATTACAGAATTTCATTATTTTCACACGCTACTTTTTAAATCTAATTCTTTGCAAGTGCTAATATAGAGTAGTTTATTCATTAAAATCAAGACTATTGTTTTATGTATTTTAGGTGTAACTTGAACTTCAGAAAATGCCTAACTATTTACATTTATACAAGCCCTTGGAAAGCATTTCAAAATAATATAACAGGAAAACAGTTGATACAATGGTTAGATAACATCAAAGAGTGGGTTGGGAACACAAACCATGATCCTTGTGAAAACTGATTCCTGAAGAACTGGCCAAGAGAGTTCTAAGTGCATTTCTTCCTTTTTGCTGAAATACAATGTTTGTTCTCATTCTTTAGGTAGAACCTGGCGAGTCTGTATTTGCACTTGTTGATCTTTCCCAACATAAATCTCTCCATTGTAGTCACATCAACAATATGTTTTCTTTAACTTAGTAATAAAATTTCTTGTAACGTATGCTCTTTTAGACTCTGTGTGCAGTTATCAAGTTATTGAGGCTACAGTTACAGAACATTTCAGTACAATATGGCAAAGGACAATAAAACCTTGCGCAGGTGTAAGATCTCTCTGATCTTCTTTTGCCATCAATTAAAAATAGCCTACAGGTGCAAGATCTCTCTGATCTTCTTTTGCCATCTACTAAAAAGAACCTGAAGATTATTGGAATATGTCCTAATAAGCATGATGATACATCCTTAACCAGAAGACATACACTGCTCTTGTAACCTCTTTGATGTAATCAACTAACAGACCTAATCCACCATTTTTCTGGACTTATGCCTGGATACACAGACACTCCTATCTTGTGATGGGTACTGTAATTTCTTTGACAAACTATCAGCAAAGCTTGGGACACCAATCTTCATACATGTAACTTTTGATTTAATAAAACATTAGGCAAGTTTCTAGGGGAAGAATTCAATGTGAGTTCCTCAATTTTAGGAAGAGAAAAAAAATCTGAAAAGCTTACTCCAAAGTTATAAATTGGTCTGTGTTTCACTTAACAATTTCATAGCATGATAATTATTTTGGAAAAGCATGTGTGGGGAAATGACCTCTTGCCCAGGCCCACTTAAGCCTGAATTGATTGTCAGGGGTGTGCCCTTCCAGGTGTTATTTTGGTAGGTGATGGAAAACCATCATTATCTTGCAGATACCTTTTGTTCCAAAATTCCATTGTAGATGTATTTAAGTACAGACATGATCTTACCCAAAATATGAGAGCCTACCTATATGTATGCATATATATAACTAGAATACTTTGACCAAGAAACACTGAGGTGATCCTTACTGGTATGTCATAAATCAAGACTGTGTCCAACCCACATAACCCCAGCTAAAACTCAAGGGTTTACTATACTCATCACCATTTGGGATGACTGATGTTTTGATAGTACCAACAATGCAGTTGACATTACAAAAAAAGACATAGGTCCTACATGAAGATCTTACCATCTAAGAAGGTAACCAAATTGTGAAGGAGATGAATCCACTATGTACTGCTTCAGAAGTAACCAATAAATACCAAACTGCAAAGCTGGTTGTGTACCCTATAACACAGTGATAGATGTTTATCTCAAATAATCCATTTAATCATTTACTCTTTTTAATCTTGACAGAAAGTGTATGTCTGTGCACATTTCATAAAATATGCAGAATGCACCAATGGTCTAAAAAGTATTTTTAAAATAATCATCCACTTCTGCTTTTGGAAAATTAAATATGAAACTTGGAATGTGAAACAAACAAATAAGACAATTTAGAAAAGATTAAAAGCAATTGTTCCGTTACCTTGGCAACACAATCTCGGTGCAGCCAATCAGCAAAGTTGATGTATTGTTTTGACATACATGCACATATTTCTAACATAAATAGCAACAGAGACTTAATAACAATAGGTTTTAAAACTAGGAACTGATGTCATTTTAAATGTGTCAGTCACAGAGAACCTAGGAAAGTGTTTCTTCTATCAAACTGACATTAAATATATGCTGGAATGGCTTTATAAGAGATAGCAGACTTCTGACAGGTCATACAGGAGATGCAAAATCTGTAATTACATTCTAGCATCTTGGATTGTGTCCTTTAGTATGTCTAAAAAACTTTGAGAAGAAAATAAAACTTGAAGGCTATGATATATCATTCATTTCCGTAAACAGGCAAAACAATTATGCAGCATATCTGAGAATGGAGATGAAATATCAGACTGAAAGAATCTGCCTAGCCGTCAAAATAGATGTACTTAAACTTCTTATGTCTTATTTTATGATCCACTGGTGCCAGTGAAGTTCTGCAGTATGAGTTTTGAAGGATACTAAAACCTAACAATAGAAGAAATGTACAGAGGAAGATTGCTAATGGGATACAGAGCCTTTCACCTCTTGGTCATTGGTTTGAATCTGGCCTGTGTCGGCAGTAACAGAAAACGATTACTTTTTGACAGGTGTCAGAAGTCTGTATGGAAGGAGTGCATCAGCCATCCTACTCCAGACCCTGATGGATGGTTGCCCAAAAGCGATCCTCAAAAACAGAATTCTTCTTGACAGCCTCAAAAGAAAACTGGCATCTCCTCCCTTTCCCAGAAAGCATTGTCCCAGCCAACTCCTAAAAGTGTTCAGCCGGTCAGTTTAAGACCACACTACGGTGGACAGTCCTTTGAATCAACATTATGGTTAGAGAACTTCAGTTCTAATTAAGCTACCTTTTCAAATCCCGTTAACACCTAAAATACATTTGAACACATTTGTACATTTCTTCATGGGATCAATGTTTTTTAGGAAAGCTAGGGTTGCACCAGCCTTAGATCTCCCCGCTTCCAAAATCCCAACTTCAACAACAAAAGAAAAAAAAAATTGTGTCAGCACTGACAAATAATATACACATTCATAAAACTCACAGAGACAAGCACCTTATTTTGTCATTGGGTGGGATTACATTACCCATTCTGGCACATCATCTTTTTTTCTTTTTCCAGATTTATATGACTCTCATCACAGCAAATGCTCAGAGTGAGGAATTTCCAACTGGAACACATTGAAAGTAAAAAGGAAATAACCCACCATAAACAGCACTGAGGAGAAACAAGTGAACATGCAGGGTACAGTATGCTGCTTTGTCAGAATGTGAGTGGTGTACTTTTGTCTAGCAGCTATTATCTTTCCTTAAGAAATACTGACTTTTACTTGGAATTTTAATCTACATTTTGATTGATTTCTTTTTCAGGATGTAAGAAGAGTGATGGAAAGGACTGGTGATAAGGACAAGGAAGAATTGAACAAGCTAAAAAGTTTCCAGCCATGCTGTCAGATTTGGTGAAAACATCCTGATGATTAACTCTTTCAGCGCTGTGGAACCTGCTTGTTAACAGAGGCAAAAGGGACTGCAAGTCTCCTCGTGCATTAAATTCACGAGCTTTAAGCTGCCAGCCGTCTGGCAGAATCTCCCTGCCCCAAACACTGCTGAAGTGGGGACACTGACAACCATAGTCAAGACTTGACAGCAAACAAAGACTACACAAATATAGTCCTTAAAACAAGTGTTTATCCATAAATTACCACTTCCCATTGGTGTTACTTGACTCTCTACAACATATTTTGTGGAGCCTGAGGTAAGGCAATGCCAACATATGGCACAAAATAAATGTGTTGCATCAAAAGATCTTTTTCAAAGGGTCTACTTGTTAGAATTTGATTGGCAGGTCAGCTTCAACCTGAGCTTTATACACTGTGCAGTATGTGTTTCTCCACAGTCAACATGCTCCCTATGCAGGTCAATACACTGTCTAGAGAAGTCCAGCCTCTTGTGATCAGGCTTTGATTCCTCTCTCTGGTCTGGCTGCTTGAAAGTCATCAAGTAGCAACACTCATCTCCTTGCTTGTGATGAAATATTTTTATAGCCCCTTTGCACACTGCTTCTATTATGTATTTGTTCTAAATATGGATCCGAGCATATGGAGTCAGAGGTTTCCATAGAGAACTGAGCCTTGGGACTGATGGAGGTAAACTATATATTTTTATAACTAGAAACAAAAAAGTAAATTCTCATAGCTAGAAGTAGGACAGAGTACTGTCCCTGACAGCCTGATCACCTTTATCTTGGAAGCCTCTCACATCTCACATTGTAACTACTGTCTTTCATGCTATGACATTTGAAAAGTTACCAAGACTTGATTTAAGAAGTTGCCATGGTAGACAATCCACAATGTCTCCGCGTATCACAGGTTAATTATCCTTCTGAAAATATACAACTTGTTTCTATTCTGAATTTCTTTGGTTTCTGTTTTCAAGTTACATATCTTTGTATCTTTTCCTGTAAGATTAAAAATTAATTAATTAAAAATTAAAAAGATTAACTAATATAAAAATATCTCTTCACCGTGTAGATGCCTATAGTCACCTCTTAAGTCAGGCAGAGAGTGATGTATAGAAGGCCCAGTGAGCAGGAGGTGAAGCAGGTATCTGTCAGTGTATGTGAGGGAACAGGAATTCAGTAATTGGACCAGGGCATTAACATTTTTCATAACCTATAACTAGATGGGTTTTTGTACTGAACTCTGGTACATGTACTTTCTTGTTTTATCAAACATTTTGAAAATCTAAATGTGTGCTGACCTATATTTCTATAAACCTAATTAGAATTTACATCTACATTCTCTTCCCCTACATTTAATTCTCCATCCCACACTTTAACGTCTTGTTTCCTGCTTTTTTCCTTTTACCCATAATTTTTATATTAAGAAGCAACGACTGATCTAACAGAGCTCTCTGTGACTCAACTAATAAGTCTTTTTCCTCTAGAAAACAGGTCTTGCAATTGCTCTAAAAGCAAAACCTCCAGAAGTGATGACTCAATGCAGGAGGTAAGACCAAACAGCACTGCTGAGCAGCTGCTGTAAAAGATGGATCTAGGGGGTCTAACAACCACTATAAGTGCCAGCAGAAACAAATTGGCTGATTAACAGTATACATGAGTTACAATAAGCACAGGGGTGCCGAGTCCAGCCTCATTGTCTCTGTCCCTAACCTTATCTGCGGTAAAGGATGCTGAACTGCTGAGCTGAATATTCTGCAGGTATTACTTCATGCTACTGAGCAAAAAATCCCTTCCCTTAAGCTCTTCCATTCCGCAGTATCAATAGCTTAAGCTTTGCTAGCCTATGCATATGAGTTCATGGGAATCCACTGCTGTGCTGCTTACTAGTTATTTCCATTACAAAATCCCTCAAGAGGTTCCAGCAAGGAATGAAGGCTCCTTGGGCTGATTAAACTACCTGGAAACTCCCAAAGATGAAAGAGGTAGTTCTAGTCCTATTAGGTTCAAGGCAAATTTTGAACTTGAACATCAAGGAGGTCAGGCCTTTGTTGCTATTTAAATATAACTGTACAGAAAATGAAATCTTGCTGAAAAAGTGAGTGTAAAGGTGCCCAGAAAGGAGAGGAAGCTTTTACAGTACTTAAAAAGGGATTTAGTGCACACTGGCTGCTATTCTGTTAGTAGTGTTTTTTGTAATCAAATCAGAGCCAGAACAAAATGCCACATCTCCTTTTGTGAAGGGCTTGTTAAAGGAAATAGAATAAAGAGATCTGAAGAAAAAATAACGTGGACAACAATAAACTAAATTCCTTAAACCACATAAATGCCTATGAAATTTGCACAGGGTTGTATCTTATACATATTCCTAAGGCAAACACAAAGAAAAGGAATAAGTACATATGTATGCCACCATGCTGGGGTTCTCCCTTGTCCTTTGCAAGCCAAAAAAACCCCCCAAAACCATCCACAAACTTTAACTTCTGTATCTTTCACTGACTTATTCCAGAAGTACAAACACAACACAATGCCTCAGTCATTCGTCAGTAGCAATGTTGCTCAGCTTTTAGGAACTGCATTTTCTTTCTATCTCAGACTCTTAAATACTTTGCAAACACCAACTAAGCCTTGCAGCCCCTTTATGAAGAGCACTATTAGACCCATTACTCAGCAGAGTAAGACAGGCAGACAATATGCATCTAAAGGAGACATGTAAGGAAACTAAGATTCAGGGGATCTGCTACAGATTTCCACTTTCATCTCAAGCAGATCAGTGAATCTCTTTGGCCCAAAAAGTCAGAGTGGTTACTTCATTAGTTACACTAAGAGGAAACTAGGTAAATTTGAAGATATATGCCTGAATTCCTGCCTGTTAATGGGAAGAATAAATGAGCACGCTGAGAATATATTGCCAAGACACAACAGTGACTGTAGACCTAGAAATATCCAGAGTCATTATCTACAGTAAGAATCCTGGTAGTTAGACCCACTCTTTAAACCATCAAATATTATAATTTATGATATTACTGTAAAATAGTCAGTTAATTTCCTAAGCAGAAACATATCTTAATATTATGAACATAAGGTTCTTACTGATGTAATTTATTTGTCTTTTCTATGAATCAAAATGTAACAGTGTATAATAGTTGTAATTATCTCGTAAAGAAAAAGAAAAAAACCCTAAAAGAACAATAGATCTCTTAAAGTGTTATCTACCCCTAATTGTAATCTCACCTAAGCTAAGGAACAAGACATTCTACATTCGGCGGTGAGCAAGTGCCTGTTATATTTTTGACTGCATTTTCTTTACACTTTTCCTTCTCAAACTAATTTGTGACATCCTGCAAAGCCCTATCTTTCCATAAAGTTGAGCACTGTGTAACATGAGACATAGCCCAACAGAAATGTAGGTCAATTTTTAACTGTCTTTGCTCTAAATGAAATAGACTTGCATTTTACATGCAAAAGGCCACACAGAAAAAAATAATTTGTGTCTAATAGTCTTTGCAAGTCTGCTAGGCCTGTTAGCTTAAAAAGCTTCCAATATGGAAATAATGGGACATACTAAAACACGTAAAACAGAACAGAAATGATGAGATAAAATGAGTCTGAGAAGCGTGACAGGTCAGGGAAGCCAATGAAGGATGCTGAAAAAAGCCCTTTCAGGTTAGGTGGGGGAGGGGGAAAAAGGGTAGTGTGGAAAATTAAATAGATTTCACATAACTGGGGTAAAAAGGGAATTACATAAATAAATAAGCTCCTTGTAGTAAGCAGTCCCCTTAGCCCAGGGTGCCTGACCCACCACTTGGTCTCTCCTTCCTTTTATAGACCCTCCTGATGGAGTAATTAGCTCCAGCTGAGCCCTGCCATACCTGGGCTCTCCTGTAATCCCTGAATGAAGGCAAACACCTGTGATAGCTCAGGGACAGAGTATTAACCTCTTCCTTCCCAGACTCTGGGGGAGTTGTACTTCAAAAGGGGCATGGAGGCTCAGTCATATTCTTGTTTTTAACAGTAGAAGCCAAAAAGCTGGAGAAGAGGAATTGGCTTTTGTTCTGCTGCTCTAAGACTGGCTCATGGAAAAAATCCTAACACGGATATAACTGTATGGTCGGTATTTTGGCTACCAAAGAACTTTGACTATCAAAGAATTCTCCTCATTAACTCTAAGTTACCTTCCAAGACTGAAAAACCTCCAGTGCAAAGCAAAAGCAAGATCTCCACCAAATGAACAAACTTAATTATTCAGACAAGTTTGGGGGGGAATACTTGAGCCAATCAACACCAAGTCTAAAAGTAATGAGAGACATCACAGAGGTTAATAAAATCCTCTCTTGTTTCCAGGACTGTAGGAAGGAAGGGAACATTTCTTTTGTTGCACGTTCGCGACAGTGATGAAGTATGGTACAGAACTAGCCATTAATTCTTTCTAGATGGTCAAAATCCCTCTACCCCATGCAGGCCCCCCCAGGTTTCTCATCTTACCCCTACTTAATTTAACCAAAATAAAATACAAGGCAAAACAATTGCCAGGGACTGCTGTCTGTCTTATGGGAAGTACTACATTAGCAAGCTGACAGTGAGAGTGCCGAGACGAGCCGTACTTCTGCAGATCTGAAATCCTGAAGTGTGTCAAGTACCTGGGGGATTCTCTGACAAAGGTAAGAGGGGGTGAAAGGGGCTGTTCAGGTTGCACAACCAGGTGGAGAGCTCCCTGCCCTTAAATACAATGCTGTGAGAACTCAAACTTGGCTACAGCACCAGATCAGACTTCCCAAATTAGCCATCTTCAGTGACAGCAAAAGCACTGCCCTGTCCCCTTCAGTGAGGTGCTCTGCCCCAGCTGGGAAACTGGAAGCCCGGCCAAGGCCCCAGTGCTTTTCAGGGAGAGCTGAAACATGCAGGCATCCAGATGCAGGGAGTCCCTCAGTATGTGAAGGGGCTCAGGAGAAAAAGAAGAGTTGTTTTCCCTTTTTCATGGGGAAAGTTAAAATAGGCTGTGTGTCAGTCTGGTGGACAAGGGTTTGGCCATAGCACTCAGCCCATGGGTCTCCCTGCCAGGGAGAGTCTCCTCGTACCCGTGCGACTGGCAGCAGGTTAGTGATTCCGGGTAACTGACTCAAGACCCCTTCACAGGATCTGACTTTCTGAAAGTGCACAGGATCCAACGCACCAAAAATTAGGTCATTTAAAGATAACTCAGAATTAGATGTGCCAAATCACCAGCTCTTCCTGAAAGCTGAAATCCCAATCCCTTGGTTATGCTTTCTGTCTCATTGTTCCCGTGGCATTTTTCAACACCTTCACCTGAAACAAAGCCTCTCTAAAAACCACCCAGACTCTGTGAGATACATATATTGAACCTTTGAGGATGAATCAAATGAAAGAAAGAACAATTGCTTCTTCCAGGACTTCGGGGTGTTTGGAATCCATGCCCCTCTGTATTCAGGGCATATTTATTCAGTCTTTTCAAAATGAAAGTCATATTCTTTTGATTTGTGGGAGGGGCTGCTGCAGCTGGGAACTGAAGCCTCCCTTTTATTGTTGCATAAAATCTAAAGAAATAATAACAATTAATAACACTAAAGGACTGAAACGAAACTGTTTCATCTGAACCCATAGGTGAGGCTGGGTGGACGAGTCTCTTTAGCTGCAGGGTCACGTTTAGGTCACCTTTAGAGCTGGCATTGGGGCACGTCTGCAGTGTTGCACGTGGTCTGCAGCACTTCGGTGGAGGGCCATGGGTAGCAAATGGAGCTCTTGGCTTGCGCCCTGACAGCACTTGCCACAAGCCATCTTCTCTGAACAGCACCTTTCACTACTGCTCTTGTTTTACCTCCTTCAAACCTTGCAACCAAGATCACAAAGCAGGTCAGGGACAGAGCTGGGCTCGGACCCCCAGTGCTGTGCTTCCATCCCACAGCCCTCCACCCACTGCAGCTCTCAAGGCCTTCCAACAGTAACTGTAGGTTGACTAGTTTTGGGTGTGCAAGTTTTCCCACTGCACTTGGGATGCTACAAACTGGAAGAATCAGAGTCTTGTTTCTAATGTCTCTAACTGGCTGGTGAATTGGAATTTGGATACCTGCTTCAAAGGGAGAGTTTAATGTCAGAATTTTTAATCCTGGATGCCCTGTTTTAAGACTCTTTTATGAGGAGGCCCGCATTCAGAGATGAGAAATTCCAGCAGTTGGCATCTAAATCAAGTCACTGACTTTGGTGCATGTACTCATATTGAGGTGCTAACCCCTTACATAAGGCCTAGTTGAAAAGAACAATCTGGTTGTTTAAAAGTTTCCTGTTTTGCTGGTAGTTTTTGACTAGAAGTGACACCAGTGTATACTTCATTTCCTGATATGAAGCTCCTGAAATCACCTCTTCAGCTTAATGTTCCCTCTCTTCAAATCTCTCTTCACTCACTTCTTCCAGGCACCTTCAAAGGTGGTCCCCTGCCAGCTAAATCCAGCTTTGAACTCTCAAAAACTTACAAAAGTCGATGGAAAGACTTAACTTTCAGGTGCTCTGCATTAGTGCTTTCTGAATTGCTGTCCATCATTGTTAGCTTTATTTTTTAATTACTTTTTAAAAGCATGCTGTCTTTAAAGAGTTTCTCTCTTTAAACCATTGACACAATGGGAGGCATATGAACCTTATAGGAGGAGATCTGGAGGATACTCTACCCTAAAGAAACTGTTTTCTCAGTAACTGCTAACCATTGCTAAAGGGCGTCAGACTCAATGCTGCATTTTGTCCTTGGCCTGCTCCACTTTCTACTATAAAAGAAGCAAATATGCAACGGCTTTTGAGATCCTCCATAGCAAGGACCACTGCATTCTTACCTAGCTCAAATTGCTTTGCTAATTCCAGGAGATATATTTTGGTTATATATATATGTATACACACACACACACACACATATATATATATATATATTTAGTTTCAACCCCAAAGCTAAATCTGATCTTGAGGAATACTGAATATCAGCAACTTGTCCATGAATTTCTCATTACTCTTATCCCCATCATAGCCATTGGAGTACTTACAGCTCAACCATAACAAACTTTTTGACCAAAATGTATTATGCTATTTTTTTAGGACAGGGCCTAGGATTTGTTGATATGGACATAAGATATTCTGCTGTAAAAAATAAATAAATGAAATTCAAGTCCAAAGTGTTTTTCAGAATACTCAGATTCTACCCTAAAACAGTAAAATAAAGCTTTTTGTTTAACTTTATTTTAGATACCCCAGGAAAAGCAACTCGTAACTAACTCATTCATTTCTCATCTAGAAATCTTCCTGTAAGTGCCCAAGGTTATGTAATACTCCCTTTGGGCTGTATTTTGCATTCTGTTTGCTTAATTGTCTGTGAAGGGATTAAGAACAGATAGATTTGGATCATCCTCATTTTGTTTCAAAATACCAAATTATATTTGAGTCCTCTTGCTCATTCCCACACAAGAGAGAGGTCTTTGCCCAAAAGGTCTTCACTCTAAGCATACAGCAGAAGAAGCAAGAGAGAAGAGGTGTTATCGTCTCCATTTTACAGTAGGGTCACAGAAATTTAAGTGACTTTCTGTCGTGGTTTAACCCCAGCCAGCAACTAAACACCACGCAGCTGCTCACTCACTCCCCCCCATCCAGTGGGATGGGGGAGAATATCGGGAAAAGAAGCAAAACCCATGGGTTGAGATAAGAACAGTTTAATAGAACAGAAAAGAAGAAACTAATAATGATAATGATAACACTAATAAAATGACAACAGTAGTAATAAAAGGATTGGAATGTACAAATCATGCGCAGGGCAACTGCTCACCACTCACCCACCAACACCCAGCCAGTCCCCGAGCAGCGATTCCCTGTCCCCCCTTCCCAGTTCCTATACTGGATGGGACGTCCCATGGCATGGAATACCCTGTCGGCCACTTTGGGTCAGCTGCCCTGGCTGTGTCCTGTGCCAGCTTCTTGTGCCCCTCCAGCTTTCTTGCTGGCTGGGCATGAGAAGCCAAAAAATCCTTGACTTTAGACTAAACACTACTGAGCAACAACTGAAAACATCAGTGTTATCAACATTCTTCACATACTGAACTCAAAACACAGCACCTTACCAGCTACTAGGAAGACAGTTAACTCTATCCCAGCTGAAACCAGGACACTTTCCCAAGCTTATATATACTAGGTGTAACACCAGAAAACTAACACCAGAACTTCTAAGCATCAGCCCAGTGCCTTTATTGCATGAAGATCTTAAGTAGTTTGAAATGATAAAGCCTTTCTTCTAGTATCAGTTGTCATGTGCACTTGGTAGATTATTTTGCTAGCTATTAAACTGGAAGACTTGTTTTTCATTTTTTTTTCTTCTCCATTTTGTAGAGACCATAATATATCTCAAAAAAGTGATGGAAACCTGCAAAAAGAGCTATGCTTTTGGAGGACCCAGGGAATCCCTAAATCTCTCTATGTTTAAGCTTGGCAGTTAAAGTCAGTCCTTCTAACTTTTAAACTCGTTCCAAATTTTCAGAACTGCACAGCATGCAACTGAGAGAATGATTTGACCCCAAAGATCAGGATGTTTTAAGTATTGTTCAAGAAAAATCCAGTTGAAAAAGATTCTAAAAAAGTATCAGGGGCACTTTTAAAGTCTTTCTTTAAAAATAAAAATCATAAAACTCCCTTTGTTGACTCCTGCTGTTAATGTGCTTTTATTCAGGCGTTTAGAAACAATATTACTTTGCAGATAGACAGCTGCTGTCAAGGGCAGTTTTCTCGTCTGTGGTCACTTGTTATGTACTGTGAGTTTGCGAACTAATAATGTGCATGCTACAAGATGGTAGAGAAAACATGCCCCTGACTGCACACAGAGGGAGAATAATTCAAAATAGTTGGTAGCTTTGATGCTTTTGAAAATTTTAGTGAGGTAGCTTTTAATTAAAGCTTGAAATAAATGTTTAACTTGTCTTACCATATGAAGTTACTTCACAGGCATTTATCAGCACACATATATTTAGCAGCTGCCATTCAGTATAACATCTATGTCTATCATTGTCTTCTCGAAGCTCTGCTCATGCACTTCAAGTGCATTATGGAAGAGCAATTTCCCTATTAACGAGCAAACTCTGATTAAGTTACCTAAGCGGTAGGCCCACTAAGTATTGAAGTCAGAGGACGGACTGGGCAAGGACCCCTGCTCAAAAGCACAACTGCGAAAGACAAGGGAAATTGCTAGGCTGGACAGAGAAAGCTGGTATGCAGTCCCCCATCCATTAGGAAAGATCCAGTCCACCCTTTTTGCCTACCTGCAATGGATGCATATAGCTTCAACCCAGGGCTATACTCAGAAATATTCCTGCAGATAAGGACGAGCCCTCTGAAAATAATTTTCTGACTGGGCTTATTCTTAAAGTGCACCAAAAATTATGATAATAATAAAGCTTTCTAAAGAATTTTTTTTTCATGATGGCTGCAGTTTCCAGCAGTAGAAAAAGTACTGTACAACATAGTCTCCAACTCAACATAAGTGAATTACAGTTACTTTTCTGTTTCCACTTGCGGAAGAAATCCAATAGTACATCATTAGCATTATTCCATATATGCCACAGATGTTTTCAAAGGTCAATTTGTTTATAGAAATACTTCCATTGAGGACGAATGATGACACTATTTTGACCTCTCTGACCTTGATGAGCAGGAATGCACTTTTCAAGCATCCAGAGCCCCTCTTCACAATCTGTCTAATCCTACATCTCCCCTGCCCTTGCAAGCTATTTGCTGTTAGTGGGCACAATAGACAAGCAATAGTACCATTATAGGCTTCTCTAACAAAAGACTTTCATGATCATTTTCTAGTGGTTTGAAGATTGACAAGATCCCCTCCTGTTACCCAGATGCATTTTCCCCTCCTTCCCGGTGATTTCTTTTCTTGTTTCCAAGAAGGAAAGTGCCTCCCTGAGTAGCGACCTCTCTCTCTGCAGAGAGACCTGCTAGAAACAACAAACATTGCATGTTAAACCTCCTCCTAGAGGGCATTATGAACAAATGGAGTGCTAGCTCTTCTTTGATAAGGTGTACACCCGTGGCACAACTTAAGAATCAATTCAATTATAAAGACACAAAAATGCCTTTTGAAGAATGTTCCTGAGCAACTCTGAGGTAGAGAGCACAGCATATATATGAGTCTGACTTTGCCAAAGTTATTTAAAGAGAAGAAGTCGCACAGAATTCTCCAGCAGCCTGATTAACTAACTGGGCGCTCGTCTGTTGGTGAAAGCCTGAGTGTGAAAATTAAAGTTATCCCACGGGCTTTATTACATCAGCTGTCCTTCAATGCAGTTAGAATTTCTCTTTTCTGGAGCTTTTGCTTACTTGCTACACAAAAACTGAGCTGAATGGTGTGTTTATTTTTCACAAATGCGGAACATTTGTACCTCTCACTGGTATGTGGGAGCACGTCTGATAATAAAGCCCTGTATCACTCATGCTGGATACTCAGCAACTGAGATGCCCTTTCTCTGCCCCAGCCAGTAGTTACTTTGGAAAATTTCAGCTGTGCCGTCTTTGTGTCTCATTTGTAACATGAGCGGGTAATAATACCGGCCTACGTTAGAATATTTTCTGAGGGTGACAAGTATTTTGAGAACCCTCATAAATAATGGTGCAGATTAAAATAGTAATGCAAATGTTAAGTCTTATTTGTTGTCTATGATTCATATGTACAAAAAAAGACAGAGGACCAGTGCTGACCTTTTCATATGTGGCACTTGACAAGGTAATGTTCTTTTTAAGTGTTAGATATACTTTAGCATACTCTGTACACTTTACAGAAAAATGTCTAAATGACACTTTATGTTTGCTTTTCATTTACCAAGAATAAATGTTCCTCTGTATTGTCATTAGTAGAAGAAGAAGAAGAAGAAAGCCACAAATAACATTATTTCAAATCCTTGGATCTCAGTCCCTTCTCTTGCTGCAGAGTCGCTGATGTCAGAGGGTGGAGTTGCTCAGTGCCTGCAGGGTGAGGATTGCTTGATTCATCTTCTCTTATAGCTGGAGAGGGAATCAGCAAAGGATTTCACTGAAGACAGGATGAGTAAGGAAGATTTTGTTTAGATTTCAATTAGGCTTAATGTGACATTTTATGAGACACATAGGAGGTCTGCACTCAGATTTGGGGATCATGGTTAAGCTTTGTGTGTGAAGTTGTTTCCCTAAATTCTGAAAATGTGTGAGAACTGTTGTTTGCACAGGATTTCCATGACACTGGTTCAATACTTTTGTTGTACATAAGATAATAAAGAGTCTTGGACTCAACCAAGAATCCATAACACAAAGTTAGATCTAAGGATGAAGATCCAGCTTCTGCTAAAATTGAAAAATGTCCAGATTTTAGGTTGAAGCAAGGCCACCATTTTACTTCTTTACTTTCCTTCATTCGAGCAATTTAATTTATTGAATGGGTCAAGAGACCCATTCTCAATGAAAAGCTCAGCAATACACTAATATCTAGTAATCGCCTAAATAGAAACTACACAGTGCTGAAGAACAGAACAAACTGAACTGTCCCTAAAACTACATCATCTTCCTTCTTGCTCTTTATATTGGGACCGCAGTCACAATATGTGGCGATTCCTTGGCTTTTCTGTCTCCTCCAATTTACAGCATTTTCCATGGGACCTCCTGCAAGAAGACTTGCAAGTTATCTCAAAAGGAGTGGTGCTGCATGGGCAAGAATTTGAATTCCACTAGGAAAAATAAATCAGCCACTCCTTGGGGTCTCCTTCCAGACCTTTCAACGGGGGACCCAGTCCTGATTTAGTACTTAGCCCAGAATTAGTAGTTTCCCACAGCTGCCTAATTGAGTGCTGTTCAATGGCTTTCAAATGGCTGCCCTGACATACACTGCCTCTCGCTTTCTGAGAGTTACAGAGCCATGACTGAGGTATACCGTACATTTGCTCTCTGTGCGTTACACTGTTAAAGTCCCTGTAGGGCAGACCCCTAATAGGCAGACTCAGCAATTTTTAACAGAGAAGCATATGCCTTATCCTGATAATTTCTGAAGAGTTCTTCAACTAAAGCATTAAGAACTTCTGATTTTAGAGGAAAAGATTCATAAGAATGTTTCTATCTCTGTAAAGCTTTGGTCCACAATGCTTTCATGTGCAAAGTCACTATACTCATAAAATTCCTGAAATATGCATGAAGACACATTATAACTTTTCTCTAGTTATCTCATATGGCTATGCTGGTATATGAAGACATAACAGGACACTTGGAGTATCTCATAACTCCATCCTTTGGCTTTATATTTATCTATAAATTTGTGACTGCATATTGTAATACATATGGTGTTTGTAAATATTTCATATTTCCAGTGTGATGCTTTTTTCCTGGTCAGAAGGGTCAGTGTTTGTGTCTCTGAGCAGGTATGTTATTTTCTGTGCTTAGTACTTCCAGGCAAAGCAGAGTGCTCTGAGGTCCCAGTGTTTTTACATACACTCTGTGACGCCATTCCTAGAAACACCTTTCCTAGGTTTTGATAAAATGTTCAGGAACTGCTGAGGTCAACTGTGTTGTTATTATTTGCTTTTATGCTCTCCAAGGTATGTTTTCATTGGAAAATTCTCTTTCCAAATTAAGTTGATGGTCTTTCAATTAAAAAAATGGTAGAGTGCTGACCTCTACCTCTAATGTTATGTGGAAAAAAGAGTCACAGCATATCAATGCCAATCTAAAAGTAATCAAAGCGGTACTGGATTCATTTGTTCTCACTTTTGCAAAGATTGTTTGTACAAGAAGAGTTAGAATAAGGGCAAGACAACAAAATTTGTCACTGATTTTTTTCCCTTTTTTCTTTTTTCCTTTTTTTCTTTAATCTGCTGATCTCCTCTACTTAAGTGCAGTTAGCATTATCCTGAACATCATGATTTATCCATGGCTGCTCACCTTACTGTTTGTTCATATGATCCTGTCAACCAAAAGGACATCAATGTACTCAGCAAACTTATTAACCAGCTATAGGCCATACTATGCTGTCTTATGGGGAGGCAACCAAACTGCAAACAAAAGCATGAGTCACTGTAAGCTGTGAGACACCAAGACTTTGATGTTGTAGGCCAAACAAGTTACTTCATGCCACAGTTTGTAAAATGTTTGCACGGAAGAACAATTCTGCCAAAAAGCATACAGGAAAGTTTATATAGTGCAGCATACAAGCTAAAGAGCATCCTATAATATGTGATATTTATGGACATATAACAGCTATGAGTTTTCATTCATCAGCAGTGATTTCCATAGCTCCCTGTTAGATTTTGATCTTCCTTGGATTCTTTTCTAACACATCAACTGCAAAGTATTTCCAAGGACAGCCTCAGCTTCTGTTCCTTTTTCAGTGCTACATTCAGAAGAAACATCTTCAGATATCAGAAGGAATAAATTGGTCTCTCCAGCAAAATCATTTATTGCTCCTACCCTCTTGACCAGTTCCTTGGTGCCATTTTTCATGCAGCCACACATCAAGTTCGCTTTTTTTGCCCGGTGTTGAATATCAGAGGAAGGAGCCATGCTGGTTTCTGCAACATTAGCCTGTTGGCAGCGTTGTTCCCAGATGAGAGAGCAGAGCTCTAACTGCTGGGAAAGACTTCCACTGACCTCAGCTTCCCCTGGGCTGAGGCACTTCTTTAGTAGTCTAACTACATGCAGCTATACTGCACCAGCGTGGAAATTTAAGGAGAATACAAGTAAAGGAAAGTGCCACTGAAATCTTGAAAGGAGGTAGAAAATAATAAATACTCCAGCTGAAATTTGTCCTGGACACAAGTTATCGGGTCTAAGTGCATGTTTATATTTCTTTGAAATGTTCCTAAACACTCCCTCTGTCTGAAAGGAAATTTTCAAAACCATGATGAAAAAATCTGGTTCAGATCATGTGTATTGGTTTTAAAACCAGGCATAACATTGCAGCCGGTTCTTTTATCCAGAAAAGGTGCAACTGTCATATCAATTTAGAACTTCAATCATGTTATTTTAAATCTGCATTAGTAAAACCTGTAACAAAACATGTCTCTGTTGTCCACATCTTGCATCTGGAACAAAGTTATGCTAAAGTCTGATCTCTAAACCCAGAATGGAAATTATATCTGGTATGTTCTGCACTTTGTAACATGGTACATGTAGACTTTTTTACTGTAGTGATAACATCGCTCTATAGCCCACCTGGTAAAAACATTATACATTAAAAATGACAGTCAAAAGAAGCTGGTACAAATATACCAGAATTACATATGAAAAGGTTGCAATGTAAGGCTAAAAACAAACACCTACATTTATAGGCATTATCTGGCACCTTACTTTTAAACAAAGGTCTGTAGCTTATAATGTCATTTTAAAGACTTAGTGCTGGGTTTTCAAGCTGGGAAACAGTATACCAGCACTGTATTAAGGAGCTGAAATTTTGCTGACATTATGGAAGGTCTTACTAGTTGGTCTCCTACCACTTGATAATATTCTACAGATGCTGTGGAAAAACATTATCAAAAGGCAATTCTTACACATATAACCTCTCAAATCATAGCCAAACATGACTTCACACAAGTAATAAATTCAGGAACTTATGCTACATATGGCAGAAGTGTTTGTAAACCAGGAGTACAATACAGAGGTATCCAGATGAGACCGTCATCTCACCTTGCCCCTTTGCACCAAGTAAAAGGAGTAAAAGGTCTTGCAGTGCTGGCACAGTAGATGCACTGACAATGCCTTGCAAGCATAGTGCCTGGCGTAAGTGTCATGCCAGAGATGAGAGTCTGTCAGAGTAGGCCAACAGTAGCACCGAACCTTATAATTTTATCCTTCCCCACTTTATCCCAGGAGACGAGGGCACAAGGGCTCAGCCCACAGTCTCATGCTTGAAAAACAGGGACCCAAACTGGTCTCATGGTGTGATGTTGGAAACAGCATCTTTTTCTAGAGGAATGTGTTTCTTCCTTAATTTTATCCCTTCTGTCAAAGCAGAGTGAAAGTTCCTGAGACTGAAATGCTAGCTAAAACCACACTGTATAGTGAGCATTTGTATGATAGGGTGTGAGGCTTCAAAGGAGATACTTCTTGGGATTATGCTTTTTTCAATAATTCCTGTTGTTTCTGGAGCTGACGGGACTCCTGGGGGGCTCTGGGCACCAGGGTTTGCCAGCAGCCACAGCTTGCACTGTGCACAATGATTCGGCACCCAAGCAGGACTGATAAACTCAAACCTCCTTGCTCCCCTGATATAAAGCCCCAAAGGGCTTTAGATGTTTACTATAGTGCTGTAAATGTTGCTGTACGTAAAAATATTTAAACTAATTTTCTTGTGCAACACAGAGGTAAATGCTCTATTTGACCACTAAAAACCTCACTTTGTTCTTTTTAAAAAGTGCCCCCAAAAAAACATGTGAGAAAATTTTAAAAGTGCACAGTACTGCCTTCAACAACACAGATTCATGTCCTTAATTTCTTCCTGTTTGGTGGACTAATCTTACTACTAAAGTGTGCAATAGTAGCTATAAGTCTACACATTTATTATATGACATACACACAGAAAATATCAACTGAAGTACTTAAAAATACTAAAATCACCTGACAGATGTCATGACCAATAAAGTAAAAAGGATATTTTATAATTTGCTAACAAACAAATTCAGTTTTGCCAGGTACAACACATCAGTAAATTCCATAGAAGGAAATTTTTTGTGTGTGGACCTTGTTTTCGTAACTTTAAAACTTGAAGTAGTTGACATGGTGCCAACTTCTGGGGGTAAAGAAATAACCTGTCTTATTTCCAAGCTGACACAACACGTTTTAAGTAGATGAAGTCTCGGTTTCATTACATTAACAGCGTCTCTAGGTGCTCTTTGATGCATCCCTCCAGTGCTTAGTAATTTAGTAACAGGTTGGAAATGAGCAAAGGGGTAAAACGAGACTCTGTTGCCAGAGCAACTACTGTACACCTCTAATTTTTGAATCAACAGGCAGCAGAAGTTGATACTTTTCCACAGAGTGTGAAGAAATATCTTCCAAAATATTCTATGAATGCAAACTTATTTTGTTTAAGGAGTGGCACTTCTGGGAAAATAATTATCTAAAGATAGTCCAGATCTGTTATTATTGAGCTAAAATGCTAATAGGAAATGTTTAACTTCAGTTTGACCAAAAGCCTAGCCACCTGTTCAAGTGCAAAGCCCTAGGAAATAATTCTTTGAGCTACTTTATCTCTTAAAATTCTTGTGGAGATGCTTATTTTTAAAAGAAATATTTTCTGATCATGTGGCAGCTCAAACTTTGTGACAGAGAAACTAATTCAGAACAAAAGAAAAAAAGAAAAGAAAAGAACCTGGCTTTATCATCCAAGCGAGTACAAAACATAGAAAAAAATCAGAAAAAATGAGTGAGAGAGAAGTAAGTAAGATTTCTGACTTCTCAGTATTACTGATGCTAGGAGTAGACAGGGCCAGACTGCCTCAAGACACACATCTGACCTACTCTTTCCTAGAGACTTTGTGCTTTACATTGCCTTTGAGCAGTTACTCTACTGGGAGAGTATGTTGCTATTGATCCAGTGAAAAAACTGAAGGCTTTACTCTCAATTTCCTGGTGGGGTCTAATGAAGTGAGCACATATATGGAATGAGCTGAGGTTGGCCCTGATTGTGGCCTTGCTGTTTCGTGACTTCTGCTTGGTCTTTCTGTTCCTCAACCATCATATCAGGATGTAAAACCTCCCCACTACGTGAAAGGCTTGGAAGCTTCAGGTGGAAATGTGAAGCCATTGCAGTGGAAATGCAAAGCCATCAGGGCATGGGCATTGTGCCACCTGTAAGACAGCCTCTTCCAGCTTCTCTCTTAGCACAGTGATGGAGCCCACCTCAGTAATTGCATCACATTTGCTTTGTTCCATAGTACATTGGGATGAAGACTTTAATATCACAGGAAGCAGTGTTTTAATAATCTTTTGCCTCCCTTTAAGTGCTGTTATGTAGTGACTTCTACCAAAATCTTTTCATTGTACAGAAAGCACCATATTTAAGGGGTCAGAACTCTTGCAACATATTTAAACTGCATTTTTGCATGTTTCATGTTCACTTGAAAGTGCATTATCATCAGTTCAGCTTCACAAACCAGTTACTCAGAAGCAAAATAGAGGGTTCCTGACAACCTACTGAATTACAGATGATTTTAAAGCATGGGTGCTTTTTTTTTTCCTCTCATCCCTCATCTCCCCATCAGGTGCAACAGTGCCCAGGACCTCTAGCTGCTGCCATCAAAGACAGCCAGAGTTTTGTCATTGCCTACCTAGCTGTTGAAAGTTGTTTAGTATGGGTATAAAATTCTGCCATCCTGAGTCAGGGCTCTTTGCTGCCACTATGACCACCTATGCATGGAGTCATCTTTCCTCTTATCAGCCATTTGGTCTAACCTACTCTGCTCCCTTTATAATCTGTGGCTGTACAGAGAAAACCTCAGAAAGGGTAGTTCATCACAGCTATTTAGACAGGTATCTTAGGATGGGAAGCAGTTCCCTAGGGAGGTATCTATTTCTCTTCATCAGTAAAAAACAACCTCACTGACTAGTTTAGACTCCGTAGCCAGCTTTCAGGTGCTGGGGGTCAATGGGAGGAGTCCCCCTCAAAACCCGATGCAAAGGGAGTCAAGGCCCTGCAGGGTCAATGAGAGCACACCCCAGTCCCCAGTAGAGCACCTAGAACATGGCAAGCAACAAGCAAATGAATGACCTCTGTTGGTGGAGAACTACATTGCTGTGTACAGCTTATTTCCAAAGGCTAAATCTGTTTCCCTCCCCCAAGGAAAATAACGGGTCAATAGGTATTTGACTAAGGGGGGCTGGGGACAGTAGGCCAGATAAACTCTCTAAGCTCTGTTGTTTTCATCCAGGGCATGCTTACAAAAGACTTCTTACACACTTGCCTCTCTCTGTACATACTTGTGATGCTCACAGTAAAAATGGCAGCCCACAGGCACATTTAATGACAGCTTGAAACAGGATGCACCAAGCAGTGACGACTCACGTATTATGTGGTCCCAGCGACTGAACTAGGACTCTCCCAAGATCTACTGAGCAGGATCAGTGCCACAGATAGTCAAAAGAGACAAGACTTTCAAGATAAAATCTGACAACTGATCTCATTTTTTTAAATATCAGAACAGAACATGTGGGAATGTGAGTCTGTTCCCCTGCTCCCCTGCACTCTCCCAATTTAAAGCTGGATTACTGTACTGAACCAAATGCAGTTCTCCTGGCATAAGACTAGACTGAGTAAAGTAGAATTCAGCCCCTGAGATTTAAAGTATTTGTGAAGAATTTTCAATTACTGCTAGTATCAGTCTAAGTGCTGTAACAACCTGTACAAATCACAGAAAGGAAAACAAAGAAGTACTCATATAGATGATCCTCTTGCCAAACTGAGTATGGGAATGTATCTGAGAATCTGCTTGTATATATTTAATACATGGACTTAATGTCTTAAGAATATAACTCCTTCAAATTCCTTAAATTTTAAGAAGGTTTTACTTTCCATGTTGTATTTTAAGAATGGGATGCGTTAATAACAATGTAGGCAGGCAAATGTGTCTTTAAGCATTAAACTGTGCTCCAAACAGGAATTAAAACATAAGATGTGCAGAGTATGTTTCCCAACATATCAATAGAGCAAGAAAGGAAAAAAAAAGATCAGTGCTGGTATTTTCAAATACTTCTACTAACGTGTTTTTATGAACAGAGCAGCCGCACTTGCTGCCTCACTAACCTCAAGAAGCAGATGCGATTGCACTGCATGCAAACACACAGAAGCTAGACAAAAGAGACTCAACCATGCAAAATACTCATTGAAAGTTGCGGCTACGGCACAGATAAGCAAATCCTGAAACCATTCAAGTATTTCTCATCCATATATAAGAGCAATGATAGTGTTTAAAAGTCTATCAAAGGTAGGCATAACCACTGGGCAGTGAGTTAGCAATACTCAAAACTGCTATTTACTGAAATCAGGATTATAGAGATCAAGTTTGTCAGGAAGTATATGTAAAATGGTTTATAAAGCCAGCTGCACTCCTAATTTGGGATACATACATCATACTGATTTCTAATATATTTTATGTTATGTATGTGATCTAGTTTTTTATTTGTATTTTCCTCAATTTTACTTTTTTAAGGCTCCAACTACTAACAGCATATCAATGACTGCATCACATATATACTCTGACCTGCATCTACGTGCTCCAAGATTTAGCATGGAACTGTGTAAATACCCACTAACCTACTCCCTGTCTATCTGTCTTTATGGTAAACCAGACACACAGTGGGATACCTCACAATCTTCCAGAAAAGCAAATGTGCATTCTACAGCACCAGGCTTGGCCAAGGATGCCATGCCCCCTTACCAATTTCTTGGAGGGTTTTGATAGTTCAGGTGGATGATCTCAGTTGTTGGAAAGACACCATTGACAATAACATTGCTACACCATCACACAGCTGTGTTTTCTAGGTAGTGCTCAATGCATTTACACTTTACTCACTTTCACGTACAGGCAGTGCTGACAACTTCAGTGATGAGCAGGTGTGGTGGCAGGCATGAGTAGAATCCTGCACTTTGACACAGACCTCAACACTGAGGGCACCCATGAAGGGAAAAAAACCTCCTTCCTTCTCTACAGGATTTACCTCACTAACAGCTTCAGAATTAATGATACACTGCAGCCCTGGGTTAGCGCACTGGGTGATGTTGGGACATAGTTATAATACCACAGGTGAGTGAAAAAGCATCAAAGCCAGGGTCCTGTTCCTCAACAAGCTGCTTTGGTACTATTGCTCAAACTCAGTGATACCTCCCTAAAACCTGTCACCTTTTCAATTAAAAAATCTGTTCCTTGCCCCTAATTCAGTGCAGGCTTGGACAACAAATTCATTTCTTTGCTTTTTAGGCCTGTTAGACTGCAGATCCATCAAAGCCAAGAGAGAAGGAGATCCAGTCTGTCCCCTCTTGCACAGAGAGGACTGTTTATCTGACTGCATTCAGCCACACCTGGGTAGTCTCTCTGAAAGCAATGGGTGGCACAGATGTCACTTTGAGTCTAATTTGACCTGCAAAACCTTAAATACTGGTGATAATGTGCAAGAGGGAAAGAAGCCAGCTGGAGCTAGAAGTAGTGGCAATTAGAAAGAAACATCTTTGCACCAGCAAAATGAACACATTTGATGTGAGAAATCAGTGAGAGACAAACATTGAAGCCCCTGATGTTACCTTGACAGTCCTTTTTTCAAGGGAGAATCATGCTTAAATGAAATAAAAAATCACTTACAGACTTTCTTGCATGGGAATAATATAAGTCTGGAAACCAAAGGGATTGATGTAGCCCCTGAACAGCCACAGCCGGAAGACAGAGACTGGGATGAACTGAACAGCAGAGCCTGTACGACAGAGGGAAGAAAAGTGGTGAAAGATTTCAGTTTTAGTCAGAATTGAGTTTGGCAAAAATTCTCATTCAATTCTGTTAAATCGTATGCTTGAATAAGTTATTCACCCAGGCCAGTAACATCTGTTCAGGAAAGAGGCCAACTCTAAAATGTGTTTTTTCATCCCACAAAACAAAGCATAATCTAGGCTATAAATACACATGTTTTTACTAGGCTGGATAAAGTATCTCATGAAGAAAAAAAAATCTTTAATTTAGGACTTTTTTGTTTCTAGAGACATTACTCATCTGATCCTGGATCCTTTACATATTCAGGAGTCCCACTGCTTTCAGTGGGATACTTAGGACTGCAGGGAGTTTTGCTTGAATAAGCACGATGAGAAATGTTCTTGCCTCTTTACGAAATCAGAACTGCCCTGGTCCACTCTCCACTGACACATTTTTCATGTCGTGTATAGTAAGAGCCATTTAGTCTCTCTGACACATCATCACAGAAAAAAATCACCCCAAATGCCCCATTGTCATGTGAAACTAGTGACAAACTTTGGAATAATTCAAAGCAAACAGAAAATAAGACATTTTCCACTATGGATTTTGTTTGTGGTGCTCAACGAGGTCAGTATATTTTAATGAGACGCTTTCAAGCAGACACATACACACACTTAAGACAAAGACGACTGTACCTCTAAAAAGCCATTTTTAAGTGATAGATGACTGTCAGCTTTGCAAAAGCTGACTATGCAGTGGCTTGATAGCACAGAATGAAAGCAATCTACAAGTGCAAGTCTGTTTCTTTTGGCAGCAGAAGGACTTGCTAATGGATTAATCATTTTCTGTTAAGCATGAGCGTCAAACAAAAAAACATTTAGGGCTCTATTCATCTGAGTTTCCGGCCCTGCACTTGCCAACCATGGAGGCTCTGTGGCTTAGTGCTCCAGAGCTCAATTCTGATTCATGCCTCCCAAGTTCAGAAATGAAGGCCCCACAAGACCTGGAAATCGGTGTGGCCGTCCTTGTCCTCCCTGTCAGTGTCCTTAGTCTGCAATGGTGCAGACCTTTGAGCTCTTGCTTCCTAAGCACTGACCCAGCCACCAGTATAGTCACTGACCATCTTTTCCCTGTTGACCCATCCTGTAACAAATTCTTACAGGGCAGCTGACTGATGGCAACAGATCTGGAAGTTGGTGAGCCACAAAGAGCCAGAGAAATGCAGCCACCAGTTAAGAGTAAAATTGCTAGAAAATTCATTGCAATGAGCAACAGAGAACTGAAAGAAAACTTAAGGAGGAGACTTCCAGCAAGCAGGAAACGGTACCAGGGAAAAAGGAAGGGAAGAAGGAAGAGAAAAAAGAAGAGAAAAAGGGCTTATTAAAAAGTTATTTGGTCTCCCAGGAAAAGGCTTATTAGTCCAGAGCCTGTTAAATGTGTTTGCACATTGCTGTGCACACATCCAGGAACAAGGTAAAAACACTGACACCAATAAACAGATCATGCACTTGGTACGCTTCATCCACTTCAAGGCAAGAAGCACCTTCATCTTCTGCCTTTTCTAAAACATCTGAAGATAAACAAGGTGAAACTACGACAGCTTGTCTTTACTATTTACTATTTGTAGGGCACTCACATGGTGTCTAATGTGCTTCAGACGAGTATTTTCTTTTTAATACGTTGGAATTGGTGAGATGGGAATTTTGCTGATGGAAGGATGGAATAAAGGGAAAGGGCTTTACTGGAAATCACTTCACCGTTTACTAGCAGAATACTTTACTGTACAACAGCAATAGTTCATGGCAGGGGCTAAAATTACAGCATTACACTGAAATATGTCATTAGGGTTGGCTTGTTGCTGTTATTTTTTCTTTTAAAAAACTGACTGTCTACAGAACAATTTATAAGAGATTTCAGACATCCCAAATATTACTTTAACTCTACAGAATCATATTTTAGATGTCTTGTTTCACTGATAGTTTCAACAAGGAATGCACAGAATAATCAAACCACATATAGGTAGCAGCAATTATTGGTACATTTCAGATGAGCACAGCATGAAGGATAAGTCTAAAGAAAGATTAAGACCCAAATACTAAGGGAGAAAAAAAAATGAAAAGATGGAGCAAAAAGGCCTGAAAAGCAGGAAAGGACTAGCTGTCTGCAGGAAGCTTGTATTCTTATGTGAGGTGTGAGTGACCCAGTGTAGGCTGGAATGTTATCTTTATGTGATCCACAGAATTTTTCTCTTTAACTGTAGCAAGTGAAGAAGAGCGAATTAAAGTCTTAAAGAGAAAAATCAATAAAGGAGAAAAAAAGGAAAATATGGCAGAAGAGCTTTTCAATGCCTGTATAAAATGTCACTCGAATGATCATGTGGAGCAACCCAAAATTTCCACACTTGCAACAGAAATGCCTTGTAAAAACAAACAAAACAAAAAAGAGGATCTTTTCCCCTTTGTTTTGAACCGTATTTGTCGGTGAGTCTATTGCATCACTAGAACTGACTTACTAGGTCACAGTGGGCTTTTCACTTATGCTTCTGGCCCCAAAGTAAACTTCTGCTTGTTCTTCCTCTAGGATCTTGAGTTTTACCCCAGTTTATCTGTTGGGATAGAAAATATTTAGCCCCAAACTCCAGTGAAAATGTCCAAAGGATAATATCTGGTTCCTTGCAGCCTTGTCAAACAATAAAGGTCAGTGAAAAGGTTTAGTCCAGCCACCCTTTCCTGCATTCAGTTTTATCTTTAATAGATAAGTCCTGCTCTCTGCGCATCTAACAGTCACCCTCATAAACCTTTGTAGGTTCCTTTGGTTTGAGCTGCACTGAACCCTGCTGTTCAGGCTCTTGCTATAAATCTGTAGCCCCTAAATAGAGCACCTCTCTTCTGAGAGACAAGGCTTTGTATACCTGCTGTCTGCAGCCAGCTGGAGTATTTCCCTTTTCCCTCCAGATTTGTCTTAACCTTTTCCCCACCAGCTACATGAAATGTGATATATCTTTCATTACAACACGGAGAATAGTTTTTTCTTAATCGGTAGGAATTTGCCATTTGTTTTCTGCTGGGCAGTCAAGGTCCTTTTCCAAACTCAAGGCATATGAGGAAAACCTAGAAGGTCTGAGGTTCACCACAGTGGTTACTACTACAGTAATCAAAATAAACAGATCAGAGTGTCCACATGTTCCCAGCTCTCATCCCTGCTTGCAACTTCAGGAAAGGCAAACCTTTCTAACACTGATCAGTTTTCAAGCCGTCAACTGAAAAATCAAGGATTGTTGCAGTACAGTGTACAGTCATAAAAATTACCTTCCACTTCCTCCTGCCTGCCAAAACACCACTGAAGACCAAGCCCAAGACCAACAGGACAACTAACTTTAGAAAAGCTAAACATGTACACGAGCATTTGAGAATGGCTGCCAAAACAAGAGCATGTTTTCATAAAATCCAGAGAACAGATTTTGAACTCTACTTTCCAGGGCTGATAATCACTTAACATGGTGAAAAGGATTCACTGAGAGAAGGAATTGGTACCTCTGGACAAAGAGCTGACCTTTTGGTTGGGGGCCATAAATAATAACTAGCTGGCTCAATGGGGTAGCTGCGGGGTGGGGGGGAGAGTAATTTTTTCAGAAATGAGATGGATTCTGTTTGTTGCTTTCTTTTCCAAAGTAGTTGATCAAACTGTTATCGAAGCTTTTAGAAAATAATAATGAGTAGTAGAGATTTGTCCTCAGTAATGAATTTAAGAAAATTGAGATACAAGCTACTCAAAAACATAAGGCTTGGAACTGCCCCTGCTTGTCATTTAGAGGAAAAAAAAAGGAAGTGTCTGAGAAGTTTTAGCAGAAGAAAGGCTTTGTTTTTAAACAGAGCAAAAGAATTCACAATATTGCTTCTCAACGATAATCTACCACCTACCACTGTACCTGTTCATGAGGAACCTACTTACAAAATAAGCAGATTTACAATAAGGTCTATTGTGTATCAATGGAATAATTCCTGTCTATTCAATAACACCAGAATAACACCACAGATCCACAAACCCCCGCTTATGCCTACAGGCAATTACCTCATCACACAGCCTCCATGCTGGGACTTACCTCACTTCTATGCCCATTTCTAATATAGGTGAAGAAACTTTTCACTTACTGCCCAAGGTTATACATCTGGTAAAAGATTCAAGAATAGAATATGACTCTCTGTGCTGCTCAGTGACCCCTCGATGTGTCATAATAGAAATCTGCCCAACCAAAAAAAAGAAATGCATGAGCAAGAGATAGAAAAGAGAAAGCTGGGTTTTTTTAAAAAGGTGGTGCTAAGTGCATCTCATGTGGCTTTTCAAAACCAACTGTTTAAATACGCAAATACTACTGTTCAGATTTCATCACTTTACAAAGTTCAGGGGTCAAAAGCAGGCCAAATATGAATCACAGGTCCCTGAGTTTTTATCAGATGTCTGCATTACGAGGTGCTGAATAACACTGGGTATTAGTTTTTTTCTTAATTCTTTCTTTTGGAATCTCTAGCACATCAGTATCATAAACTGAGTCAGTTGTCATTTTAAATAATGAAAGAAAGAAACATTTATTTGTACAATATAAATGGGTGGATTATTTAATAGTGCTACCCACATTCTTTTAAGGTTTGTCTTGGAAATAGAGGCATGTTCCCTAAATGCAGCCAGGGTTTACAGATAACGTACATCCACATTTGTGACGGGTAAATCTCATTTATTTTCCAGAATTGCAGGCGTAGTCATTTCATTTCAGGAATTACCAAAGTAAATGTAAGCAGAATTTTTTTTTCATTAATTCAACAATTTTACTGACCAACAGCCTCTGGAGAAAAATACTAAGATTTCATAGAGAGTTACAAATGAAGAGAGAAGGTCTAAAAGATGCTCAGTGAAAAATTTCAAGATGTTTTCATTAGTATTTGCTCTGTCCTGCAGGTGGGAATGCTGCCAGTGCCTGGTGTGGGAAGCAAAGATCTATAAGTAAAAGAGGAGCAGTATGTGGACAAACTGTGTCAACAGGTACACTTACACTAGGATATTTCTTAGAGTTGGGTGCTGGGTGTAGGACAACAGACAGCTGATGGATGTACCAGGTAGATGGAGGCAATGTCTTAATTACCCATTTTGTTTCAGACATTGGGAATATTAGTTCGCTGGGAAAAATAAGTGTTAATTAGGAACTGTCTCATGACTGGTTGCCATAATTACATGCCTAATGGCTGATTGACTGGGTGACAGCATCTCGCCCCGGGAGTATGTGTCACACAACCAAGCTGAAGCCTTTGTGGGATTGCTGACAAGCCCTTTCTCCTTCTCTCAAATGCTCTGTTAAACACTTAAGGAATAAGCCCCCCAAGTTAAAACCAAGTCAAATGGCACACATGAAGCATGTCTGGTACAAAGATTTCTCTGGTACCCACATTTCTCCCATGCAAGAACTAGCAAAGGCAAGGAATGCAAGTAATCACCGGTAAAGAACAAGTTTACCATATTTAATACTCAAACAAGTTAGGCAGGTTTTAACGTAATGATTTCATATGTCATGACAACTTAAGAGCAAAACAGTCACCACAGCAACTGTTACATCAGAGACTTGAGGCAGCTGCTAGATACTGGGCACAGAAGAGCTGTTGCATAGAGAAATACAGCTACTAATGATCCAATGTCAGGTATCAGGCTAGGCTGGTATCAGGCCATAGATAAATAAAAATTGCAAGATTTTTAACACAGCTATGTTTTCCCATAGTGCACATTTAAAATTTTGTGTTGGAATATACATATATTGCATTTATCAGGTACAAAGCAGGAAAAATATTAATAACTTTAGACTGAAAATCAGGAGGCTTCTCAAGGCAGAATGATTTTGAGATAGCTTCCCAGTGCAAATACTGGAAAGAATGAGACTACGTGGTTTAAAATGGAGATTGATACATTTACTAGTTTTCCATTCAAAATCAGGAATTTTCCACTAAAAAAGCAATTTGAAAGTTTTTTTTTCTATGACAATTTTTTCTTTCTAGTTTTCACAGTGAAATGCAGCAGCTGGCACCAAAGTGGTGGTGCCCAGGGCAGCCCAGCAAATCCCTGTGAGCCAAGGGAGAGATCTGTCACCCAGTGAGGACACTAGAAACTGAGAGAAACCAGTTGCACAAGAGGGAGAAAAAATAGTCCTGAAAGTCCCAGCTCCACCCCAGGATGTCAGAGCTGGCACCAACTGGTGGCTGGCTGCTGGGGAGCCACACCAATTTGCACTGGACTTTGGTCTGGTTTGGCAAGTGTGTCATTGGAACTGGTACTTCTCCATGTTTTGACAAATACGCATGTTCTACTCAAAATACGTCCTATCAAAATATTCCCTCCCATATCCAAGAAAGGCCCTCTGAAACTCTGAAGAGATTTTGTGGTGGAGGGAAAATGGGGAAGGTGGATGAGAAGATGTGAGGGGCTGGTCATTGAGGCAGCTCAGGACAGGGGAAAGCTGGAAAAGCACAAGTGTGGAAAGGGAGAGAAAGGAGAACCAGTTGAGACATGAGAAGATAGTAGGAGAGCTACACTTCAGGAAAGAGTTTGCTGGCTGAGATAATGGGAATCAGGGAGGGAAGGTTTTTTCTATTTTCTTACACGATGCTTTGATTCTTGAGTGCTCCATCTAGCATTTGAAGGCTGCAGTGTGATGGCTTTGCATTTGCTGTACACAAAAGGAGTGGAAGATCCTGTCACAGTGGGATAACCAGAGTCAAACATAACTTAGAGTCCATAGCAGCCCCTATTGTCACACCCGAACCAAATCTCTACTCTTAAGGGTTGGATTTAACTGGGAGCTCAAAAGCAGCACCACTTCACAATCCTAGCACTAGTTCCCTGTCCCAGCTCAGCATCCTCAGAGCACCTCTCCAGGGATTTATCCTTCCTGGATCCCATCACTTGGACAGAAGCAGGAATATGACTTAAATTAAGAGGAGTGATTCATTCTAGCAAGATCTGCTAAGACTCAATGATAGTCTCCTCCTGTCCCCTGGTAGGAGAGACATGCTAGCTGTAAAAGAATGAACTAATAGAGATAAACAACTGGTGTCACATGCACCCTGCCCAGTTGTCTTTTGAATGGTGAAACATGAACACAAGCATTGCACTGTCAACTGGTTGAGCTAGAGCCGGAGCCTGACTCTGCCCTGCCTGAACGGAGAGCTCTGCCTGAGCAACGCAAGGTGGATGCAGCCTTCTAAGTAGCCCAGCCACTCAACATTAGTGAAGCTCTTGGTTTCTAAACACTGAGCTGCACTGAATTTGAATGCTCCACTGATGACTGAATTGGTTAGGAATACAACTGAACAGCAGGCTGAATACCCAGCGAGGTATTGTGGGTAATTAGAGATTAATTACAATCCCATAGTTTGTATCATGGTTCAGGGTCAGCACGGGGTCAGTGCACATGGCAAACTTAGAGAGCTGTGACTAGATGGATGACGCCAGCTCGGAGTGGCTCAGCAAAGTGAAGCGTATAGAAATGAGGAGCCAGCGAGGCTGGGGAGTGGACTCACAGCCAGGGTGCTGGCGACAGCAGTGACACTGAGTTGTGGGGCCTTGAGGCACTGAGAAAATGTTAACAAGCAGCAGAGAGAATACAGCTGCACTAACTATCCAACTGCAACCCTGACTTTTCCAATTAACCTTTTCCAGGCTTTCTAAGATTTGGGAAATCTGGGGCACTGTCCCGTTGTCAAAGAAAGCTCTTAAAGAAAGAAAAGTGGTGAGGAAAACTGCCAAAAAAAAAAAAAAAGGAAAAAGGAAAAGGAAAAGGGAAAGGGAAAGAAGCCTCTGCTATTTAATATGGCTATTACATTTTTTATTTAAGGCTAAATCCAGAAAAATGTTTTGTCAGACTGCAATGAGCTTTTCAGGAGATGGCATTCATAGGAAGTGTGGAATATACGCTTGCAGTGCAAAGCCCATTTATCATTAAAACCCTTCCCCTCCCATTGCCAAGAACAATTTGTCATATTTTTATCAACAATCAAGATACACAAATAGCCTAAGACAGCTGAAAAGGCAAATTCATAACGCCAATATGCAAAATAGACAAGTGATAATGTAGTAAGTGGAAGAGACAGAACAGAAGCGTTTGGTGGAGAGAGGAATAAATCAATATAAAACTCCCAAGTGGTCATTTTTGGCAGTTAATTATTTGCAGGAAGTTTTTCTCTTTTAAATAAACCATTTTTTTTTTTAAGATCATTAAACTAAAAAGCTAGCTTGTGGCATTCAGAGGAGGGTGAAGAGGAGACTGGTTCTTGCAAGGGACAGCTGGTATGTAGAGTATATACCCGTTCTCTTGTGTGCCCCCAGCCGTATCCGCAGGTGGCTACTGCCGCTGTGCCTTACTGAATGAGGATCTGTGTAAATTCCCAAACATATGAACATCAGTTCCTTTCTGTACAACAAGGGAGTATTTTCCCTTCTGCCTGGATTTGATTTCCAGAGGCATCTGTGCATTTGCCCAATTCCTGCCCAGTGCTAGGAAGCATTTCCAATTATTCTTTAAAATTTCGAGGATGGTAGTAATATTTATGCTATTTCAGTAATAGATAAAAACATTCTTCACTTCCTTTTTCAGCACTGGCTCTCTGGACATGAGGTGCTTCAGACATGTAAAATTCTGGATTGCATTGACAAAATAGCACTGGTTTTTTTCATAATTTGCATCCCTATGTATCAAAGCTTACAATACTAAAGCAGGTCTCTAGAATTACCTCTGTTGGCAACTGAAAACAATGGAGAAATTAAGTGAATTGACCTAAGTAATGCAAGAGGCAGTAGCAGAGATGAGATCATTACCAGTCCTGACTCCTAGACCATTAATTTTGCCACCAAACCACATTGATAACAATCCATAAGAAGCATCATCATTTCTACCTTCCAAAATGCTCAAGATAATCTTAAGTTTATCCTTGGAGAAGGTTCCTTCTTCAAATATCTAAATCAGAGAAATGAGCCTATAAGGACCTCTGACTCCTGAACTGGGAGAGGTGGGAATGGCCAGAGAAGCTGACTGCAGGAGTATGAATGCAGAAGAAGAGAGAATAACAAGCAGTTTGTTTGCCCAGAGGGTTGGGAAAGCCTGAACCTCCCAAGGTAGAGGCTGGCTGGTTGTGAGGTAGCAGTGCAGCTATTGCAGAAGCAGGAATGTTGAAACACAGTAGTTTGAAGACCAGAAGTGGTAGCGATAGTAACTGTCTGGCACTTTCCCACTTGCTTCTGAGTCAGCTATCACCTAAGCATCCGGAGGTCTTCTGACCTTTCAAGTCCAAACAGTGTTTTCTCCAGTCTGTACCCTGCATGAATGCTACACAGTTTACAGAAAGGGATTTCACATCATAAAATAGCTAGTATTTGAATTTCTCAGCTAAAAATACCAGTCCACCCTGTCAGTTTTATCAGATGAGCATCACAGCTATTCTGTTTTATTTATGAGGCTTTCTCTTATGCTTTCCCCAATGACAGATGATTTTGCCTTCTTTCATCCCAGGGTTACCTAGCCCCACAGAGCCATTACAGTGCAAAATCAAAGAGCTATTCTTCTGTGTTTGTCATTCTAAAACTGAATAAAAAGTACATCAAGTGAAATTTGAAATGCTTCCTTTAAAAATGCCTGTTTTCCAGTAATGTATAAATATATTCACACATCTAAACATGCTATCCATGGCTCCGGGAATTGGGGGATTTCCTGACACTAAGCACTAACGCTACGTGCATTAGTACTTAACACAGTGGGAGTGCCCGACCTGCCTGTGCCAAGGGATTAAACCAAATGCCACATTTCTGCTTATGTACAGCTCTGAGCTAGGATGTGAGGGGTGAAGGGTTGAAGAGACAGCTGGTGGGACATCGGTCTCCAGTCTCTTCCAGTATATCAAAAATTAATATGCGGTTAAATAGAACTGCATGGCTGAGATGGTGATGCTCCCACTCCAAAGATCAGTACAGGTCATCCTTTTGTATTTTATTAACACATCATTGCATTCAAAGCTCAAACTAGACAATGTCAGTCACAGAGCCAAACCACCTTGGACATACACGGACACAAATGGCCCATACAAATAGCGTTTTATATTGGAGAGTTTATCTTACAAGACTGTAACAGATTAAAACTAGGGACTGACCAGGTCTATAGGTTCAAACCTCCTAGATTTCAAAATAACAGGTCCATACTAAAGCCTAATAACTTGGCATTGTACCAAAGTGCAAAATGCTGTCTTATTTTCTTAAAAAACCCAGAATAATGCATTTCCCTGAGAACATCTCAACTCCACAGCATACCAAGAAAATCTGACTTGTAACTCTTACCAACTTTAATAGAAAGTAATTATTGTCTGTGAATAACAATTACTTCATATGAAATATGTTATCTGTTGTCTTCAATTTCCCTCCAACGTAGTCAGTGACCTACTTTACCTGTGCAGAAATCCAGCCCTGATTCATTCTTTGTCTCCTGGAGCTGCCATAGGAAAGGTGTATTTTGGCCTGATCCCAATACACAGTTGGAGCTGAATGCCATAGTGGATTTAAATGTATTCGTTGCATACAAACATGAATTCTTTTGACTAATCCATTTCCTTGATTTCAGGGATGGTGAGCCAGTTTGGTCACCAAAAAAGAGCAATTCTTGCAAGGGTCTGACTTAACCCATAGCGAGTGATTCTCCGGGGGCACAAGAGAATAAAGGTTGCAGAGCATCCACAGAGATCAGCAGTTTCTTCTAGGACTCTTTGTTCTTTTCATGCAAACCTCTTCAGCTATAATAGAGCATGAAAAAAACAGGGCCAAAAGGTTTGTTCCACTGACACAAGTTGCAAAATCCCACCGATGCTAGGATTCCTCCCTGATTTCCAAGAAGAATTGAGAATGTCCTCAAGCAAAGATTTATCCTGCAGTAGAGGCTGACAAAAATTTACCAGAATTCCTTTAAGCAACAGCAAAAGAATGGTATCCTGGAACCAGACATTTAATGTGGTTCAAGTATGTAAAGCATATTTGTAGACCAATGGATAACTGTTTGTAATTTTCCACTGATTTTCCATAATTTTCCATAGAGCTGTGCATTTAAAAGCAGTTTACTGAGAGGTTGTGAAGGGACACAGCCTTTTGCAAGCTCTCTACCTGCTGATGGCAGAGTTTCATTCTTTGCATTTCCCTTTGCAATACCACTGTTGGCCCTGCAGCCATACTCGTGGCCAAAACTTTTAACATTCCAGATCAGCACCTAAATGTAACAGCCAACAGAAGAACATGACAAACCTGTTTATACGTAATAATTTCAGCAAAATGATCATTGATCTATACCTCCATAGAAGCTTTCAAAGGTGGAGCAGGCTGCTGTAGAGCACAGAACCATAAGGCTGTGTTCAGAGATGGAAATCTGCAGAGGGAAAAGGAAGCCCAAACTCAGAGAAGACTGACTGTACAGCTGATAAGATAGAGCAAAAGTCAAGGAAAGAAGGCACCCTATACTCTAAGGTCCCAGATGCAAGCACAAGGAAAATATTTCCTGAACAAAGAAATCAGAAGAACAATTTCATTAAAATGCAAAGAGGATTAGCTGTGCCACACCTTGGGAGCTGGAGACAACCAACTGAGCCGACACGGCAGTACAGAGCACCCTGCCATTGGGTCCTGACAACCCCAGCTAGGTCTTACACATGGAGGCAACAGCACAAACAGACCTCCGGGGGTAGGCTGCATGGGCTGTTCCTCTTCCACGGACCTCATAAGCAGACTTTTTTCTACCTTTGCAACTTTTGTAAATATTATCACCCCAACACAGTCTCCTCAGATTAGAACAGAAATTAATTGTTTTGAAATGTGAACTGTTTTATAAAATCTGAAATTTCTTAGAGAATGGAAATTCTGAATTTCTTTAGGTTCCGTAGGACACTGACAAAAGGCAGCTGTGTAAAAAGCAAGAGAAAGTAGGCACAGCTGAGGATTGGATAATATAAATTGAGAAAACTCACCAAAATGTATGCCTTAGACCCTTTTCTTAAAGGAAAGCTCATTGCACCAAGAAAAGATGCTTCAGTCATGAAATACAAACTTTAAAGAATGTGCACTTGTAAAATTCTCTGAGCCTTATTTAGTGTCTTTTGCCAAAGACTTGTCTGGTTTGAATTCCTACTGCCATGCAAAGTGATCCAGTATATTTTTTTTCATGCATACATGATCACATTGATATATTATTAAAACAAGCTAATCAGTACTGTGGAAAGAAGTAATATAAAATAATTAATAAATAATTTGAAAGTAAGGAGCATATCCATATTTTACCATCCCTCATTCAACTACAACTAATAAACTTTATTAATCATCACTGCTGACCAGCCAGTGGCTAGCCACTGTGTTACTTGAGACTTCCCAGGCCATATTTCAGAAATTTAAGAAAGACAACTCATGTTTCATGGAAGTAATTAGACAGGCCCAGTGGCTAATTATCTGGGAACATTGCAAGGATGACTGATTGTCATTTACTTACTATGAGATGGGGAATATTTTTTCCAGAAATATATCTTGATGGTGCATTTATGCAAAAAATCAGCGGCCACATTAACAGAGAGGTGAGAGCAACAGTGATCAGCAAAGCAATCCTGAGAAAATGGAAGTCCTGGTGGTAGCATCCAAATCTGAGTCTACCAAACACTATAGTAACATTTGTGATCACATCATAGCAACCTTGTCATTCAAAAGTCCTCACGCCCTTGCACCATCCCAGCCTTGCCCATTGGCAATTGTGCCACTATGACAGGGTCTTCCAGTAGAAGACAGAGGAGAAAACTGATGGATTCTCCATTCTTATTGGTGGGTTAATGCCAAAATGAAGGCCCTTTGGCATGGTAGTAGAGTCATGTCTTCTGGGATGTGACCTCAGCATACAGAGCCAGATTTGGGTTTAAACTAAAACTTGCCTCAATGTATTTTGGAATTGCAACCACTTCTTCATTCATTCATATCATTTTATCTAAATGCCATTCTCAATGGGGAGTGAACAAAGTTTTAAAAACTTGAAGGAGCTTTTGGCCAACAGTAAAACAGTCACATACTTTTCTTTATCAGGAGTGTATTTATTACAAACTCCTGAAACTCAATTTAGTAATTTCAGATCCAAACCTGTTCCCTTTGGAAGTTTTTTTACTAATTTCAATGCAACTTGGTTAGAAGCACTGGAGAACAGCTTGTTGTCTGATATTACTTTCTACTTCATTTTTGCAGGTAGCATACCAGCAGAGAAAAAATTTCAGACCAAATCACTCTTCCATCTGCTTCTCTCTTTTGTAGGCATATAAGCAGAATTTACTTATTTTAATCTTTCTGTTTGATTGACATTTTCTGAGTGGGAAAATGACATACAGAACCAGTTCACAATTCTTTAATAGCCAATTGAAAAATTAAAGAAAAATCATGATCTTTAAAAGAATTCCTGCCCCAAAAAGATTAAAACTGCAAATGCTAATTACTTCCTTATTATCGTGTCTGTATGACAGAAACATTTAGTGACATTACTTTGCAGGCAAAAATCACTGACAGCTGCCATCCTTAATCCCAGTTCAGGCCTGCTCTAGGCAAATCTTACATCCTTATTATTGGGAATTTGACTGAATAAAGGCAAGGTCAGCACTTACAGCATAGTCCCCAGATAACTCATTTTTCACTCATCATTTTATGTTTGTGTATGAACTACCTACATTATTAAAAGATGAAAAAAGTTTATGAAGAACAGACACTTGAATGGAACTCTGTGGGTATGGTACTGCTGTTTGCCATGAGTAATTTTATTTACTGTTCTTATCAACACACTGTTATGTTAACGGACAAATTTATGCAAACCAGAGAAAGACATTTGTTTCATCTACCACATCTAATACCTCAGCAACCCTACAGTGCATTCAGAGGTGCCTCAGTAACCAGGTATCTCTCCATGGGTGAAATATTCCCACTCTCAGAGATGACAGTATTTGCAACTCACCAGCGAGATGCACCCACCCAGGAGGGGACTGATCTGACTTTTGCCCACATACGACCCCAAACTTCTCAGAATCACATATGAAAAATCCTCTTTCTGCTCTCAGGATGCAGCAAAAGCGAGTAATTTCAATTATATGACATCATGATTTTCAGTTTACAATCCAAACAGAGACGGTAAGAGTACAGGGGAAGAGGAGGTCACACAAACTTACAGACAAAGCAGAAACAGAATCCAATCAGTAGCAGGGGTCGATTCTCATGGTGGTGAATTTGTACCCCAAAGTGATTAGAATTCTGTGGGCTTCAATGCTGCTGCTGAAGTTCATACTCTGAAAACGGGGTGATGAAGACCTTCATGTAAGATTTTAATAAAAAACATAAATAAAATTATGTATTTTACTTTTGCATGGGCAGTTTCTGTGTAATTGCATGGTTAGAGAAGCACAATTGTCAAGGGCATTTTTATTCTGTGCTGATCAAATGGGGTATTGTTAATGATCAAAAAATAGAAAGGGGATTTTTTTTGTAAAAAGAAATATGCATGACCAGTTTTCTAAACAAATTCTTCTTTAAAAAAATGAGTAAATTACTTTAAGCTTGCAAAATTTACCTATTCAATTACCAGCCTTTTCCTTGGTGGCAAAATAAATCACTTTTTTCTTCAACCACTCATAATTGTCATGCCAGTGCAAGCACAAAATCTACTTACCTACTGGCAAATGCTCATGACAATTTTGTAAGGCTGATTCATTTGCACTGTGGTATTCATATACCATAGATAGGTTTCATAAAACCTTCAATGATTATAGTTAATAAAAGTGAGCTCCGGTGACAGCAAAATACACTGAAGGTGCAATTAGAGACTATGTATCAGGTGAGTAATGAATATGAAGCTAATTAAAATTCTACTACTCCCCACAAAAAATGGCTGCTGAAGTGTGATTCAGCCTTCCTAATCATTCTTTAAAATATTATACACTGTACATATAAATAAATCCTTAGCCGGTTCATTACCTACTTTATATAATGGGATAAATTTCAGTCTTCCCAAACTTACAGACATTTTACCCTATTTCTAAAAGCCAGCCATAATTTGGCAGGAAGGACAGTAAAGAGGACTCTAAATACCTATTTCTGAATGTTTGCTAACCAATTCTTCTTCTTATATATGTCAATAAGACTGAATTAACTGGGCTTGGCAAAAAGAAAAAAGAACGGTGATTGGGCAAGTAATTTTAAGGCAACAATTTATTGGGTAGACTTTTGCATCATTTTCTCTTTGAAAGTCTTGATGGCTGTTAAACCTGGACATACAGGTCACATCATGTAACTCTGAAAAATTTCCCAGACAGGTATGAAAATACAGAGGTGAAGGTACCTCCTTGAATGGCACACTCTGCCAAAAACATCCCTTGTGAACTTGGAAGGATGATATGCTCTATTCTTCCATTTCCTATCTGTACCTGATACACAGATATTGAAGGGGTAAATCATAACAGGATGGGAAGTACTGCAAAGCCCTAGCAACCCATTTTTTAGGCTTGGATGATCATACTTTTATTTTCCATTTCAAAATTCATTTCTGTATATGTTTTTCAACATTCACTTAAATGTCTTCATAAGTATCCCTGCCACAATTAAAGGGGTGTCTGCACAATGTAAGCAACTTCTCTAAAAAAGCTAAGAGAATATTATAGAAAATCAGCTGCAGCATTTGAGCAGATCTAATTATCCAGAACTACTTAGCCTTGTTTGCTGTTCAGGTAGAGTAAGCAACAGATGTACATCTGCTTCCATCTTTGGGTAAGGTGGATGTACAGACTGCCATCAAGCTGCAAGGGTTTTGCCTTGGAAACCATGCTTATAAATAAAAGTATTCCAAAACATAGCAATGAAAACATTTTTTTCTTCATGGCAACTTACGAAGATGCTTAATAGTGACTCAGAAAAGTGCACAGAATGTGCACAATTTCTGTCTTAATAAATTACAAAATATTCATTTGCAAATTGTTTCACTTAATCTTCTCATGCCTGTCACATGATTAAGGTTAAACGCAAGTGTTATAAGCCTCATGTGCCCACCATATTAAGCTCCAGATTTAATAATTATTCTAAAGGTATAACTCACATTCTCAGCCCAACTATTAACAGCATGTGCGTCAGAAAAGGAAAGAATAAATGGCTGCCTAGAAATTTAGAAAAGCATGCCATCAAAAACACCCTGACTCTAGAAAGGTGACAGAAGCGAAAAACACAGAATCATAGAATATCTCAAGTTGGAAGGGACCCACAAAGATCATCGAGTCCAACTCCCTGCTCCTCACAGGAGTTAAGACAGAGTTAAGAAAATTGTAGAAACTGACTGGGACGTTGGCATTTGTTGACATTTCTTTAATCCTGTGGCCTCAGGGAGGCTTCAGCATCTGTCAGTCACTGAAGAGTAGGTAGGCATAGGGTGAATTCAGGTAGATTCCTCTTCTTGCTGCACAGCGAGTGCTCACAACTTTGTCTCTGTTACCAAAATCTGTTTGGTTACAAGCCCAATAATCTACCTTGCTCTGGAGGGGCCTATTTTATATTAAAAGAAGTTAGGTTGCACGTCTTGGGGCATGAGTGCCATTATGAACGCACCTGCCATATTTTGTGCTCACCGTGACACTGACCTCCATTTCACAGCAGCCATACCTCAGGGTACGGCAAGACAGTCACTGTCGCTGTAGGGCCCTGGATGTCAGAGTAGGTTTTCCCCATCATGCCAAGCTGCATCTCAGATATGTCCTCCTAAAGAAGCACCACAGAAAAAGGAGCCTGCTAGGAAATACCTCCCTCACTCCAGTCCCAGACCTCCTCTTCTGGAGTGACCAGCAGGTGCTCCACACAAACTCCATCGCATGCCTGGAGCCTTGACACACCTTCTACTGCAACAGCTCAAGAGTAGGGTTCAACAAATCATGAGTGCAGAAAACCCAGATGCCCTTTTGCATCTAAACACTCTGATTTCTTAAACTGTTACATAGGCATGGTACCTATCTAACGCAGGGCTGGTCTGACTCACAGTGTCTGCTCCCACGCAGCATGTATCTTAGGAAACAAGAAGCACAAGAGTTACATGATGAAGCAGAACAACCTGTAGAGGAAGGTCTCCAGAAGTCAAGTGGAGTGATTGTATGTCAGCCCTCACTTCAGCAAAAGTTAATTCAGGTCCCATTTGAGGCAAATACCCTGGGGTTGGACATTTCATTAAGGCAGAAAGGCTGCCTTAGACCTGTATGCACTGGTACAGCAGGAGTATGGGAGTCACATCAGGCACAGCTGTGCCTTTCTAATTCTCTCCTAACTAATAATTAGTGCTCTACCTGGGGTAGGGACTGAATTGCTTTGGAAAACAGGAAACAATGCGAGAAGCATTACTCAGGCGAGTCCAGATGTTACCACAGTATCTGGAAGGCACACATGCATGACAGACGTTTTCACGAAATTGTTTCCCAAACACACCAGAGCTACTGAAAAAATATTTCTAAGTGATTATAATACTCTCCCATTTATGGGAATGCACGGGCTAAACATGTATCCACTCTGCTCCTAATGAGCGTGACCCAGCAGTCATTTGTGACACATCTCAGTGATGTCTCTACAAGGGTAGTCGTCAATTAACTATCATCTTCCTTCAATGCCAGCACAGTCCTGTCACTGGTGATTTTATTTAGTCAGTTGTTTGGAGCTCTGATAGTGGACAGAAAATGAGCCAAGAATCAATGATGAATCACCTATGGATAATATGCTTTTTTTCCTATAGATAACAGATGTCACTGAAATGAGACTGGACTGTGACTGTAGTCATGGTGACATCAGATATCCTTTTAATGGTTTATAGATCCCATACTTTAGGCTGTGTACATTATATTATATTACAATGGAAACTCTTAAGACAGTTGACATTTTATTGAAGGCTGAATAGTTCTAATAAATGAAGACCAATCCTTTGCTTTGAGATGTGCGGATCAGACATTTTTGTTATGGTCACTGCTATACTGGGGGCTACGATGAGTGAGTTCCTAGTTGGAAGATGTGGCTGTGGTCATGTACAAAAATGCTGCTGCATCACTGCTGTGGAAGCCTCTACCTTTGGTATACACACAGATATGCAAGTTGACTTTCCTCTTTCTTCCTATGCAATGCATACAGGTGTATTACACTAAATGTGTTTTCTGTACTAGCATACTATTATCACATTTTCTTTCATGCACATTCACATTACAACTCTTCCTTCTGGGACTCTCCATGCCTCTCTTAGCAACACCACTGGAAAAATGACCACAGCTCAAATTAAAAGGGAGCTCTGAGTTCCCTCCTAGTCCCCAAGTGGCAGTGCTAATCTGGGTTTAAAGCTCTGTAAAGCCTGAAGAAAAGAAAAAAACCCCACCATAATACTGGGCTAAAAGCTAAGATAGAGCTGGTTCTAAATCACAACTATAAAGATTGCTCAAGGATAGGAAACTAGGATGTCTGAAGCATTGTCAATAGCCACACAGTGTCTAAAGCAGATATAAAGGAAAAATAGGAAACAGGGTCTGGACCTGTCAAAGGACAATTCTCTCTGAAAAGTGGAAATATAAGAAGTGAAACTTCATTGCAGATGGGCTTTTTCTGTAGCCCTCCTTACTCCAAACAAGGAGCATGAACAGGACACTTATTTCCTATGAATTGTTGGAATTGCTCACCAGTCAGTTACTGCTCTGAAAAGCTCCACTAGTCAATAAAGCCGCAAAGATGTCAGAAAAGGGCATTTGTTAAAGAAGTCAGTGGCCTGCGTTAGCTTTCTTCGCAATGATAATGTGCAAGAAGGAAGAAAAAAATCAGTCCACCACAGTTTGAATCTGAGAGCATTGGCTGAATAGCTTTGCCTTCACTTGGTCTCTGCCTTTGGCTTCTTATTCACAGGTATAAAGGCAATCCTGGACTGTCTAAGGTCAAAGGAAACCCTGAAGCCTGGACCCACCTTTGCCCTGTAACTTCTGAGGCTTCCAGGACAGTCTCCTCACGCAGAACGGGTAAACATTATACCATGGATTCACAAGCAAATATGGTGTCTAAAGTGAATCTCACCTCTGCAAAACTGCAGATGGCCAAATTCTGAGGAGGAATTAGGGCAGAGTAGGTAGTAAAGCAGCCACCAAGAGTTTTATTTCCTTCTGTTTGTACCATATAAGAAAGGGACAAAGAATAAAACCAAATGCTGTTCTTTTGCTGGGCTGATTATTTTTACACACTGCAATACTTTGCAGTGTTTGCTGAGAAAAAGATAAGCAGAGCAGTTTAATTTCATAAGCAAGATTGGTTTAATTTTGCCAAACCTTCAAGAATTACATTCTTTGGCCCCAGCCCTTAACTTCCCTCTGAATTTACCATCTCATAATAATTTAAATTTGCCAAGAACTATTTGGTGAAAACCAAACACTTCAATTTCTGCTCACCTTGCCAGTTGCCCTGCCCTTTGCCAATAACAAAAGGTTTTAAGATAGAAACTGGACTATTTAACCTTCATTAATCATTCATACTGTTCAAACACATCATCCAGTAACTGAAGAGGGGTTAATGGTAGCTAAGCTTGAGGCTGTTGTCAAAAGTAGGTTTAACTTTCTATGAACTCACTGGACACAAAGAATGCAGCCTGCTCACTATTCTGAATGTCACCAGCTCACAGCAAACTGATGACTACTAATGGTAATTAAATACCTCTGCAGCTATTTGTACCAATAACAAAGAGTTACTGTCAGAACTTGAATGAGGTCCATCTGCCCATTTTTAAAGAATGTTAACATTCTGTAAGTGATAAAGCAGATGGCAACCCAAAAAGGGGAGACAAAATCAAACTTCTGTATTATAGCCCCTTTCTGGACCTACTCTGGATTCCCTAATGTTTCTCCTCAGAGACAGAAGTTTAAGAACAAGACTTCCATACAGATCTGTTGTTTCATGGCAGATTTTCCCACTGTTCCCTTTTACCACAGGCTGTAAATCCTCAGTCCCAGTGAGCTGATGGGGAAGGACCATTCTACCACTGCTCTGTCCATCCTCACTTTGCCTTGGATATGTGATATCGTGTCAATCAGATTTGAACAGAGGATGAAGACGCAGTTGTCTGTCTTTCTTGACAGGCTGCAAACTGTATGAGGGACACTTGTGTGTATTTGCAAAGGCAGTGCAAATGTTTCTCACAATTAGTCTTTTACAGTTTTAATAATGTGCTTGACTGTCATGACATTTGTGAGTACAAATGGAAAAGAGCTTTTCTTCTCTGCACTTTTTAAATTATACTATGCATTTTTCTAAAATCTATCACCCTAGGATTTGTGCTCAGTTCAGGAGAATTTTTAAGACTGAATCCTTCTGGGTTTGTCCAGTTAATTTCATTTGCAGATAGATTAAACATTCAACCATTTAGTGACTCTGTATTGATTCAGTAGACAGTCCCTACACAGCACGCAAAGCTTTGATGGGGCTGAACTGTTCCCCACTGTAGAATAAACACTTTATCCAAGTGACTCCTTGGTGATAGCAGCTGGGGCATGATAGGGAAACTCAAAACTTCTGCACTTATTTACTGTTCTTATCAACACACTATTATGTTAACAGACAAGTTTATGCAAACCAGAGAAAGACATTTGTTTCATCTGCCACATCCAATAACTCAACAAACCTACAGTGCATCAGAGGTGCCTCAGTAACCAGGTATCTCTCCATGGGTGAAATATTTCCACTCTCAGTGCAACCATTTCCACATCTAGCACCAGGAGTGCTGGCTAAGGCCCACCACTACCACTTCCTTCTATACATCTCAAATACATTTGTGATGCCTAATCTGAAAAGACATTTTTTTATTGTCTCTGCAGGGTCACCTTGACAGAATTCTGTATATATGCAGTATTGTCATGAAAGCACATAATTATTACTACCATTTTACAAATAAAGTATCTGATTCCTCAAGGGTTTTTTACTGTAGCAAATAATACCACCAGCTGCAACTACATTTTCAGCTTTCAGCCAGGATCAGAAACAAAGTAACTTACCTTCTTGCATTTCAACATCCTTACAGTATGTCCTTCCAATATAGGGAACTAGTAAAAAAAAAAAATTGTAAAATCACTGGTTTTGATTGCAAGGTTTCTATTTTCAAAGGAAGGAGTTGCATTACAGTCATTACTTTAGATACTCTTCACATTTCTTAAACTCCTGCCTCATTTTAAAATAATTATTCATACTTCTCATTGCTATTTTTGAGGAATGGTTAAGAACTTTTTTCATTAATTAAAAAGAATAAATTAGAATAATAAATGAAATTATGCTCTGGAGCAGGGAAAGCCAGAAACAACTTACAGATAAAATTCTCATCTTTTGTAGCATCATCTTCAACATCCCAACACTTGTTCAAATTAAAAAAAACTTTCTTAGGTCTTATCTAAGCATGTGCCATATAATAGTCCTGCTGCCCTGAAGAAGTGAATCGCTTTGAGGTCAGTAGAACTATCACTGTACCCATAGTCATCTATTTAACTACATGTCTTGCTGAATCAGGAGCTGATAAGATGTCTTAAATACAAATGCCATTTGCATCTACTGCTGGTTTTAAATTATGTGCTTATGTGATGGCTGAGGCTATTACCAAATTACACCTGTTGAACACTACAATACTGTGCAAGTGGTCAAACGGGACATTTACAAGTACCAGTGTACAGATGTCCTTCTGCATCCATAGCTGCCTGTACAGATGTGTGCTTCCTTCCACCAAAATATACCGAAACACACATCTGAACAGGTGAAATACTCAACCAATTTCTATCAGCCCATTCTGACCACTGGGAGTATAGCAATTTCCTGAAACTGCTACTACAAGCACATACTCAATACACTATCAATTTCATACTGACTTGTATAATTTAAATTTATTTCTGTAGAGACAGCAAAGTTTATTTTATAATCAGATCAGAATTTCCATAACCACATCATGCAAATCCTTTTGCCATGTCAAATTTGTTCAAAAGCAGCTTGTGGGAACAACACTTGGATCTACATTAATTCTGCCAGATTTGGTACTGTAGGTCCACATCACCCTAGCAGACTGGCAGAAATCATATAGCTAACATTAAACTGGTGTGAGACTGTATATCCACAAAAGCTGCACTATTTCACCTAAACTGACTTGAAGTACACTGATGCAATTTCCAAGTGTTGATTGCTCTGATGGAGAGAAGGAATGTTCAAGGTGAGTGGCCGATGGGCCACCAACTTCACAGACCGCTCATTTTACAGCAGACTTTTTTCACCACCATTTGTGTTTGACTATTGTGCTGCATATTTTTAAACCAGCTGTAGAAATATAAAAAGTACTAAAATTTTTGGCTGTTTGGTGAAATAAGTACTCATCCATACAGTCATCCAGATTCTCAGGGAGGGAAGCAGCTGTGACCTGACTGGGTTTCACTCACCTTCAAGGACTGACTTTGTGGATCTCATCCTCAAACCTTTTCCAGTGGACAGCCCCCTCCCTCAACCAGCTCGCTGTGACAACGGTGTTGTCTCAGACAGGCAAGAACAGACCCACAGCCTCCGAGCACTTCACAGCCCTCACTATACTGCACACTGAGACTACCCAGGATTTCAGAGACATAAGCTGGTGAGAGCTCAGACCCTACTACTTCAAAAAGACCCCCAGGCACTAGAACTAAAGGAGAATTGCACTTCACATGCACTGAAGCACAGCTGACTTTCCACACAGGGAAGAGCGAAATAATTTTTTAAAAAGTTAACTGAACTTTTTGAACATCACCAAAGGTTCATTTCTGAGATCACACTGAGCTCCCTGTGAAGATCTGGGCAGCTTCATATCCTAGCTGGCAGTATCGCAGCGAGCCATTACTAAGCAGATAACAATCCAAAAGGAGGAGCACACCTCTCCTGTGCTTACGTCAGGAAAACATATTGAGATGTCAAACCATAGGTGTTACATGTCAGGCCCGCCTCATCCTGCAAGTAATCGCTCCACATTTAGATACACTATATGCTTATTAAGCTTCCTGTGAACAAACATCACAAACTGCTCATAGCCTTCCCTGTGTGGCTCAAGGCTGGTGCGTGAAGGAGGCACTGAGGACACTTCTTGCCTGCATAAATGTCAAAGCTGAGAGAGGGAATCACACCTCTGCAAATTTCAGAGGTCTCATCTCTCCCCAGCTCTGTAACCTTTCCCTGGGGGGAGGGTAAAAACCAACACTCCAGAAGACTAAAGCTGTAGAGTTATCACCTCTTCCTTGGGGAACCAATCATATCAAATTTTCACATTGATTTCCTTGATTAACCAACTCTAATACTGCATGGATAGCTGTGAAGCTGTAACAAAGGCATGTGCCAGTCAGATGCAAGGTGGCCAAATGAAGTTACAGAACTACTTCTTTAGTGAATGATTTCTCCCTGTGATTAGATTGATTAATGTGCTGATAAGCATTTGTTTCATTAGGAACAAACTGTTGATTCATCTGCAGGATCTGTATTCACAGTGCTCCTGAATGGCATTTGAAGCTCATTTGCAAAGCTGTCAGGCTCAGTGCAGATAAACATTGTGTTTGATATTGTTTTTGCTGGGAGAGATTTGTAAATTACGTTGTTAATCCCTCTTTGAGGGAAAGAAGCATTTGTTGTCCGTTTAAGAAAAGTGAACTTGTTAGGTGACTTGGTTTTTGATGATAGAGAGGTGCAAGTGCACAATATTTTTCTCTCTGGGATCCCAAGCATCTAACTCGATCCTGTAATGAAACATCTGAAATTTATAAAACAAGTTCATGTTCTTTTCTCTGCTCTTTTGTGGACTTGTGCTGACCTACATTGTGCTAAGGAGCTCCTGTCAGCTTTCTTTCAGTTTGCCCAACTCTTCAGAATTTAAGATATTGTTATTTATCATCATTGATATTGTTCTTTTACTGATAGCGTATTTGAGACTGGACACTGACTTAAGGCAGTTATTTTGACTGTGTGCAGGTCCTGTGTGCATGGAATTATCTCCCCTTTTCCCAGCTACTTTACCCCGTCTGATCAAAGGTGTTACCCCTTCCTAAACACCTTGCTTCTCTGATACCCTTAGACTAACGTGCAACATAGATGCAACCCTATAGACAATTTCACTTTCAAAACACCTACTCAAATGCCTAAGCTCCTAATGGTGTAATAGAATAGCTCATGCACACCTCCCCATAGAAGAACATTATCTGAAGAACATCTTTCAAACATTGCAAAATAGTTCTGTTTCCTTTAAAAATAAAATGCACTTCTGATGTGTTTATTTTACCAACTTGCTTGTTGAAATTGTAACATTGTATTAACACAATAAAAATTCCAAAATTAGAGTTGCAAGGTTATACATTGCAAATAGCCTTCTGATACCAAGCGTCAAGCAATGAGCAGAAACAAACAAGAGAGACAGAACAAATATGGAAGAAAACTATGTGGCTCAGGAGCAGGACAGGAAACCCAACTGGAAAAACAAACAGACAAGGAAAATCAGCAAAGAATTAAAGAAATTATACATGTGGCTGCCTTTGAGAGTTCACCTGATGCCCACCTCCCTGATCTCTCAACTAGGCTCAGAAGTGTCAGGCATCTCCTCTTCAAAAATCTTTGTAGGTGCACACTGGGGTTCCCTGACTGGTTGCATACAACCTCAGAAACACCTCATACAGAAGTACAAAGTTGGACAATGATAATACTGAAAAAAAAAAAAGATGAAAAAAAAGCCAAATGAGGTGAGGGACATATTCTTGCAATGAAAGAAAAGGCTGGACTAAAAGCATTTACCCTGGACATAAAAACAGATGCTTTATTTCTGACTGGTGAGATGAGATACATGTGAGACCTATTAGCAAAGGAACTTATTACATGGTGAATCACCTCTTTTCATAGTTCCACCACAAGCTACACGTACATGTTCTATCCATGGGTGCAAAGTTGCGTACTGTTGCCACTACTGAGCTTATTCACTGTGTTCATTTCTGAACAACTCCCCTGACAGCAAAATGATAGTTTTTCCGCAAACATCCATGCAACTAATATCAATCATGCAGAAATCAATGCTAAAGAACAGGTAGCACCATATAGATTTATCAGCTATGTTTGTAGTTCACTGTCTGTTTGCAGAAAGACCTGACCTTATACATAAAGCAAAATAACAGAGATCATGCACATCACAGACAACAGCAATACAAGTTTTCCTGTCTGTTCGTCCTCTCTGCCATTATCAGAGAATGGACCTCAGAGGTGGAGATAGGTAGTTCGGTCTCCATGGCCCACTTGGTCCTTTTTCCTCCTTCCTCTGGTTATGACACTAGACACTAAGTAAAAACAATGGCTATAAAGACAACTGGTATTTCAGCAAGAGACGAACAAGTAACCACAAAGCATCTCTCACATCAAGTCTTCTGAGCTATCACCTCGTGAAAAAAGGCATTTCACAGGAAAGTTCAAAAACAGGACTTTGCAAGTACCTATGAAATTCTAGCACATTGAGTTAGCTAATGAACTTGCAGAGACACTAGCAGTAGAGTCACATCACCTGAATTTAAGCCCATAATTCAGTCAGATAATCTCAGTTATCCCTTTATAATCACAGGCTTCTCCACAGAATAAATCAAGGCACTGAAGTCCTGCTCCATAGGGTCAGCCAGAAACCTCTCTCCTCTGACTGCAGGGGAGATATAAAGTGACTGACTAACAGCCAGCTGAGAGAGGTGCCTACAGCTGGTCTATAAATACCTCCCCTAGGTCGGGTACTTTTAGAAATGGGTTGCTAGAACTATTAATTCTAAAAAATGACAGCCTTCACAGTTCTTGTTACTTGCTATTTAGTATATAAGATGGTTCCCCTTTCACCCCCGGGATTTAGTGGAGGTTGCTTTGTTTTTTCTGTGGACAAGAATTTTCTCTTTCCTAAGTCTGCCCCAACTTCTGCTACAAATTAAGATGAAGAGCTCTCTGGCTGCAGAAAGTCGCATTGGATAGAGATTGAAAGGACCCGGTACAGTTTGCAAAGAAAGAAATTTACATCTTCTCACACCAGCCAGTACTGAAGAAAACCTTCTCAAAGAGAGACAAATCTCGAGTGATGCAGACTGTAGAACAGAGAAATCTCTGTTGTAATGCACAGGTTCACCGACATGCACTGCGGCAGAGCTATCTCAGAGAAAATCCATAAGAAAAGAACGTTTTCTCCTCTGCCTATTTCCATTCAGGTCATTAGATTGCGTGGCGCAGGATGTGGAAGGGAGGAAATGCTGTCATCCCACATTACAGACCCAAAGCCAAATGAAAAGTCCAGGGTTACACAAAAACTGCCACAGTACAGGCAGCGCTACACCTTGGAGACCGATAGCCATGCTCTGAGTACAGGATCGTTCTTCCTTTCCTGAATTCTCCTGGACCTCCATCTGCCCTTGCACAGTCACACTCAATGGCACACGCTAAAACAACCTGCATAAGGCAGGCCTGATAGCCTTTGCTTTCTCTGCAGAGCAAATTACCCTGAAAGCAACAAGAAGGAGAAATCATATGTCAGGCCTGCCTCTAAGCTGGGTGAAATGAAATGGTAAACCAGGAAAGTATTTCTACATGTACTTTTAAGGACCCCAGGGGATTACCGTGCCTCCTAAACTCTCTCCTGGCAATTTCTCCAGCACAGTGAGCATGACCACTACTCAGCACTTTCTGCATAAGCTAACACCAAGAAAATGTTAGTCATGTTACTGACATAACTAGTGCTTTGGAGGGATCCTTGAATACAGCTATGTCTCTTGTTGGTTAATGAGGGCTTTGAAAAATTGTTCATCTTGGCTGGTACAAAACCAAGCATTCATGGAATGGAAACCTTCCCCCTTTAGCTGAAAAGCTCTATGTAAGCAAAAGGTTGCTTCGTGTTTGACACTGTTTAGCTAAGTGTGGCAATGAGTGAAGTTTTCTCCCCCTTTACAGAGCTTAGTATTTAGATGCGCTCTCTTTTGTGCTAAAAATAACAAAAGGAGTATTTGGAAGAAATCAGAATAGATGAGCTGATACATTATTGATAGAAGTTTCAAGCAGCCTGCCACTCTGTTTTGTATTGTGGTTGAATCTCAATTTTTAATGAAGCAACCTATGAAAATCTGATGGGGTGAAAAACATGACCTCTAAATGATACTGTACACAAAAGCTCCCATCAGATAGCTGAACTGTCCTCTTTCACATCCCATCAGAGTTTTACCTCAGCCTGACCCTACAGTTTACAGGCAAAAGAGACAATACCCTGACTCAGACAGGAAAGGTGGCATTAGAGATGCACAACTCTGAAAGAGGACTAAACAAACTAGCCTTTTCTCCTATTGTACGGAGTTTCCATCATGTGCATACCGACTAATACTCCATCCTATTAGAAACACACCTCCAATTCATTGAGAACATGTTTACTAAAACATTATTTGTAAAGAAAAGTCCATGGAAATCATACCATTAAGTGCACCAAGAGCAAAACAGCATGACAAGGAGGTACACTCAATACCCAGAAAAGACTAGCAGAAACAGGTTTTAAAACATACGAGCGTGGGATTAAGAGAAGCCGGTTCTGGAGCATTTATTCTCGATGACGCAAGAATGGAGAACTTTATGCAACTGATTTTTGTATGGGGCTAAGTCTTTGTCTAAAATAACTATTCCACTGTCATTTTGACTGAGATTCCTTATTCCCTATGGTTGTGATAACGTCCTCAAACTGCAATCAGAGAAACTGCTCTTCTACCTCCATTTTCTCAAACCCAAAAAGAAAGCACGTATAAATAACCATCTAAATGACCCAACATTCACTTGCCAAAGCAATCAGCTCAGGTGCAGGCACATCCCATGTGGTGTACAGCGGGGGGTTCCTGAGCTGGGGAAACCCCAGGGGAGCGAGGAGACCTGCCAGGAGTCAGCAGCTTTCAGGAGGGAGAGCGACTAACAAGGCAGGGGTAGGGCCAGGAGGTCACCCCCCACTCCCACAAAGGGCAGCTCACGGGAGCACCCCAGGCAGAGCAGGCGGACAAGGTGGGCACCTCTTCAAAAGAGGGGCATTCCACTGGCTGAGTAGAGAGGCTTGAAGTCCACATAACCCAGCAACTGGGTGCCATTCTGTGACCATCTGTGCAGGCCAAGGGCACTCACCCTACCTGAGCCTCAAGGCAGAATGGTGGGCACTCGTCTGAGAGCAAGGGCTGCAGCTCTGGCTGGGGGGTCTGTACCATCTACCCCGACGGTGGACCATGCCTCCATCCAGATGGAGCTGCTGAAGGGAGAGGCTGCAGTGCAGATGTCAGACTGCAGGAAGGGCCTAGATCTTTCTGCTGAGGCAGGGACAGGTGGCAGACCTGCCTGCAAAAGGTGTGGCCAGGTGGAGGACCTCCTGCAGCAGGTGGCTGAGCTGCAGGAGGCAGTAAGAAGGCTGCGTAGCGTCAGGGAGCCTGAGAAGGAGTTAGATAGCTGGTTCCAAGAGCAATCTGTGGTGGACCCACAGCCCATGGCCAAACAGCCAAAAACTCCCCCACCGACACACATGAAAGGGAGGGGAGCCAATAATGAGGAAGAATGGAAGCTTGCAACAGCAAGGACCTGCAGGCGGAAGAGACTTCCCCTGAAGCCTGAGGTGCCCTTGCAGAACTGCTCTGCTGCTTTGCAGACTGAAGAGGAAAGACCCGTCACATCAGGAGAGAGGCTGGAGCTGAGTAAGGCAGCCCGATCTGCTCCCTCTATAACAACCAGAGCAACTAAGGAAAAGGCGACGAGTGATAGTAGTAGGCAACTCTCTTCTGAGAGGTACAGAGGCACCCATCTGCTGACCTGACACACTCTCTAGAGAGTTGTGCTGCTTACTGGGGTCCTGTATCAGGGATGTCACTGAGAGACTACTAAGCCTCGTACAGTCCACTGACCTATCCGCTACTGTTGTTTCATGTGGGCACCAGTGATACAGCCAGGAGCAGTCTGAGGAGTATCAAGAAGGATTACAGAGCCCTGGGAGCGGTGGTAAAGGGACTCTGGAGCGCAGGTAGTTTTTTCACCAATCCTCCCAGTCACAGAGAAAGGGTTTGAAAGGGCCAGTCATATCTGGCAAATCAACAAATGGTTATGGGACTGGTGCCACAGTCAGGGGTTTGGCTACTTAGACTATGGGACTGGCTTTGAGAAACCTGGTCTCTCGGGCCTGATGGAGTCCATCTGTTAGAGAAGGGGAAGAGCATCTTTGGTCATAGGCTTGCCAAGCTGGTGAAGAGGGCTTTAAAATAAAGTTGCCGGGGGAGGGGAACCTCAATCCATCCCGCTCCTACCAGTTTGTTGCCAGTGCCAGCAGTAGATACCCAGAGCTTAGAGGTCAACAGGAGAGCACCTGAAGAGCAGCACAAAGGAATTACAACCAGTAAGTCAGCTTCATCGGGGACCCAACTTAAATGCGTCTGTGCGAACACACGTAGCATGGGGAATAAACAAGAGGAGTTAGAGATCTACGCATGCCTGCAGAGCTATGAACTTATTGGCATCATGGAGACGTGGTGGGATGGCTCCTATGCCTGGAGTGTTGGGATGGAAGGCTACAGGCTTTTTAGGAAGGACAGGCAGGGGAGTTGAGGAGGGGGTGTCACCCTCTATGTCAATGACTAGCTGGAGTGCATGGAGCTGTGCCTGGGGATGGATGAGGAGCCAACTAAGAGCTTCTGGGTCAGGATTAAAGGGAGGACAGAGACAGGTAACATTAGAGTGGGGGTTCGCTACAGGCCACCTGACCAGGAAGACCGAGTGGATGAGGCCCTCTATAGACAGATAGGAGCAGTCTCACATACACAAGCTGTGGTCCCCATGAGGGTCTTCAACCACCCCAATATCTGTTGGAGGGACAACACAACAGGGCATAAGTAGTCCAGGAGGTTCCTGGAATGTGTTGATGACAACCTCCTTCTCTAAGTGGTAGAAGAGCCAAGAAGGAGATGTGCTATGCTGGACCTTGTTCTCACCAACAAGGAGGGGCTGGTGGGAAATGTGAAGCTTAAGGGCAGTCTTGGCTGCAGTGGCCATGAAATGGTGGATATCAAGATCCTTAGGGCAGCGAGGAGGATGCAGAGCAAACTCGCTACCCTGGACTTCAGGAGAGCAGACTTTGGCCTCTTCAGGTATCTGCTTGGTAGAGTACTGTGGGATAAAGCCCTGGAGGTAAGAGGAGCCCAAGAAAGCTGGTTAATATTCAAGGGTCACCTCCTCCAAGCTCAGGAGTGACACATCCCAACAAAGAGAAAGTCAGGCAAAAACACCAAGAGGCCTGCACGGATGAACAAGGAGCTCCTGGACAAACTCAAACACAAAAAGGAACCCTACACAGGATGGAAGCAAGGACAGGTAGCCTAGGAGGAATACAGAGAAATTGTCCGAGTAGCTAGGGATCAGGTTAGGAAAGCCAATGCCCTGATAGAATTAAATCTGACCAGGGACATCAAGGGCAACAAGAAAAACTTCTATAGGTACACTGGTGATGAAAGGAAGACTAGGGAAAAAGTCGGCCCTCTCCAGAAGGAAATGGGAGACCTTGTTACCCAGGACACTGAGAAGGCTGAGGTACTCAACAAATTTTTTGCCTCAGTCTTCACCAGCAAGAGCTCCAGCCACACCACCCAAGTCACAGAAGGCAAAGGCAGGGACTAGGAGAATGAAAAATCACCTGCTGTAGGAGAAGATCAGGTTTGAGACCATTCAAGGAACCTGAAAGGATGCATCCATGAGCCCTGAGGGAACTGACAGTTGAAGGGGCTAAGCCACTACTCATCATATTTGAGAAGTTACGGCAGTCCAAGGAAGTTCCCACTGACTGGGAAAGGGGCAACATAACCCCCATTTTTAAAAAGGGAGAAAAGGAAGACCCTGGGAATTACAGGCCAGTCAGTCTCACCTATGTGCCCAGCAAGATCACGGAGCAGATCCTCCTGGAAACTATGCTAAAGTACATGGAAAATAAGGAGGTGATTGCTAACAGCCAACACAGCTTCACACTAAGGGCAAATCATGCCTGATAAATTTGGTGGCCTTCTGTGACAGGGTTACAGCATTGGTTGGATAAGAGAAGAGAAACAGATGTCATCTACCTGGACTTGTGCAAAGCATTTGGCACCGTCCTGCATGACATCCTTGTCTCTAAATTGGAGAGACATGGATTTGATGGATGGACCACTCAGTGGATAAGGAATTGGCTGGATAGTCGCACTCAAAAGAGTTGCAGTCAACAGCTCAATGTCCAAGTGGACACCAGTGACAAGTGGCATTCCTCAGAGGTCAGTATTGGGTCCAGCCCTGTTTAACACTTTATTGGCAACATGGACAGTGGGATTGAGTGCACCCTCAGCAAGTTTGCTGACAACACCAAGCTGTGTGGTGCAGTCAACATGCTGGAGGGAAGGGATGCCATCCAGAGGGACCTCGACAGGCTTTAGAGGTAGACCAGTGGGAGCGTCATGATGTTCAACAAGGCCAAGTGCAAAGTACTGCACATGGGTCAGGGCAATCTCAAGCACAAATACAGGCTTGGCAGGGAATGGATTGAGAACAGCCCTGAGGGAAAGGACTTGGAGGTGTTGGTTGACGAGAAGCTCAACATGACCTGACAATGTGCATTTGCAGCCCAGAAAGCCAACCATATCCTGGGCTGCATCAAAAGAAGTGTGACCAGCAGGTCGAGGGAGGTGATTCTCCCCCTCTATTCTGCTCTCATGAGACCCCACCTGGAGTATTGCATTCAGCTCTGGGGCCCCCAACATAAGAAGGACATGGACCTGTTGGAGCAAGTCCAGAGGAGGGCCACAAAGATGATCAGTGGGCTGGAGCACCTCTCCTGTGAAGACAGGCTGAGAGAGTTGGGGTTGTTCAGCCTGGAGAAGAGAAGGCTCCAGGGAGACCTTGTAGCAGTCTTCCGGTATCTAAAGGGGGGCTTACAAGAAAGCTGGAAAGGGACTTCTTAGAAGGGCATGTAATGACAGGACAAGGGGTAATGGATATAAACTGAAAGGGACTAGATTTAGATTAGATATAAGGATCAAATTCTTCACTGTGAGGGTACTGAGGCACTGGAATAGGTTACCCAGAGAGGCTGTGGATGCCCCATCCCTGGAAGTGTTCAAGGCCAGGTTAGATGGGGCTTTGAGCCACCTGGTCTGGTGGAAGGTGTCCCTGACCATGGCAGGGGGGTTGGAGCTAGATGATCTTTAAGGTCCCTTCCAACCCAAACCATTCTATGATTCTATGTAACAACACATTTCACAGTGAATATTGTCATGAATACAGTCCTTTATATAGTAAAAGCCAATTTTTTCCCTGGCATTCGTGAATCAACTCTAATGAAGGCAGTGGAGTCACACCTGCAGATTCCAAAAGGGAACCAGCTGTATGTCTGCCCAGACAAACTGTCCTTATTCAGTTCATGTTCTCAGAGACACCATGGGTTGGTATCATAGTGCAAAATTGCTGATCTGTCTTCAATGTAATTTTTAGCTCTTGAGTCATCATTTTTTAATTCTTTAACATGTATTATTGCATTTCTGAATGGAACTATATGTTTCTATATTGTGTCAATCTTTAGAGAAAAACTAGAAATAATATGGGGCATTCACTGGCACTTCATAAGTGAAATTGCTAAGGTACAATGACAACATACTATAACTGTCCCATCTTATAATTCATGAGCGTGAAAAGTTACTCCTAACATATTACTCAAAGAGCATCACTTGTTATCAGTAATCACTTCACAACAGAGGATAATCATTTTCACAATGGAAGAACAAGGAAAAGGGGAAAAGATAGAAAGAAAAGGAGCAGAACAATACTCGTCACTGGAGAAAAAAATAAGAAAGAAAATGTCAGAATTAGAACCTTTATCTCCTCTGAGTTATACTACTGTAAATCCACCAAGAGCAGAGGGACTTTTGCTGAGTGTTGTGTTCAGAAATCACCTGGCTCTCCAAAGTGACCTACATTCAAAGTCATGCTTAATCACAAGACCCCACTTCTTGCCAGACTTCTGAACTCAGCTCCAGCAGGATATCTTTTCTTTCTCCAGTTTGTTTTAACCACTACACTTATTTGCCTCTTTGGTTGGGATTCACAGCCATCTCTTTTTAAATATTAAGCACCAAATTAAAACTCTTGTTTTGCTACCTAGCAGAATGGAAGAATGACCTTGTGATTAAAAGGGCTGGACTAGGATTCAAAACTCTGGGTTTAATTCCTCAGTTCAACACAGGATCCTTGTATGACTTCAGACAAATCACTTACCAAATCTCTCTCCACTTCAATTTCTTGTCACAAAATGGGGATAAATTATTATATTATCCATGTGGACATGCCACTAAGCGTTACACAGCCTCTAGCTGCCTGGTGCAATGGTATCTCAAAGACAGTGGCAGCCTGCAACGATGACCTGGATTCCCTTCCTGGGAAGTTGTCGCGCATACCTTGCTAGAAAGCTTAGGCCTGCTACAAAATCAGTTTATATGTTTCTTTTCGACCAGAAGGAGATAATACTTACAAAATGGGAGCTGGAGTAAGCCCCTCAAATCCGCTGGAGCAGGCAGAGCAAGATATGCCATACACACAAAACCATTTGCGTACAACCACTGCTCTGCACTGGTATCATCGCTATCACAGTCCATAGAGATTGCGCCCTGCTGCAAATGTTTTATTTTTAGCAAGGGACCCCACCATTTGACACGGGCCATTGGTGTTAGAGTGTTACAGCAGCAAAAGTTGGCTCAAGCTTGAAATAAATCTCACCAGAAATGGCCCCAAAGGGAAAATCTGTATCCCCTACAAGTCACGCTGCAAGCTCTGGGCTGCTCCTGCAGCACATGCCCTCTGTGACTGACACGGGGCTGCCTCCCAGGACATTTTGTGGTGGCATGGACAACTGAACATGAGCAAGGGCTGTGGGGTGAACAATGTTGCTCCAGAAGCCTGGGCTCTGGGATTTCCTCCCCCTCCCCTGATGCTTTTAGAGGGTTAACTTTCTCACAATCAGATATTGGGACAATCTAGAGTTTCAGGCCCACAGTCCGCCCAGCAGCTTGAAGCAAGGGAGTTAAGCATGATGCCCCTGATAATTTGTGTGTTTCTCATGCAGTTCTGTTTACCTCGGAGAATAGCTCAGATTCATGTGGTGGCTCATCTGTTTGTTTCCCAGGAGTGTCCTCCTCATCAGGTACAAATGACTTGTTGTTTCCCCGTCCTGTCTGCCTCCTTGGTGACGGATAGATGAGAACCGTTCCCTGTGCTCTGGGACTCTAATGTGATCTGGGTCGTGCTTGTGACAGGCGGGGGTGGAGGGGGGTGGGGGTGGGGAAAGGAGTGCAGGGAAGGGGCAGTTAACACTATGAGAACTAAAATCTCTTTGTAGACGAGCATGTTTGTGTGCATTTCCAACCTAGTTGCAATTCGCTGCCAGCTGCTTCACCATCCCCGAGTCAGAGGAACAATGGCTCAGGAGCAACACTGGCAGAAAAGAGAGATCTAAAAATAGATCTTTGGAGGGCTAAAATCAGGGGGGGCAACATTTCAAGAAAGCATTATTTGATTGCTTTTAGTAATAGTTTTATTTTCTGCAAAGTGAAAAGTCACCAACTTTATTGTCTTAGACTGTGTGAGCACTCCCGAAGGCCTGATTCTACCCTCCCTTAGAGGCAAATGGGGAGTTACCAATCCATTCCTTTTACTTATTTACAGTTATGCAACATGTTACCCAAGTCACAATCCACTGGTTTGCTGGATGCCTGCCTGATGCAATCGTATTTATAAAGCTAGACTACATTCCCTTTCCCTTTTCTTTAGAAACTTATAGGCAGTCTTAATTTGGCAGTTACACTTCAGCAGGGATCACATGAGCATTTTTTCTTTTGATTCACATAGTTTCAGACGCCCTGAACTCCATTCAAATTCAAGTCCATGCACAGAGAAGCCAAGTTTCACCAGGACTGTGACTGAAATCATACGTTTCTGGGAACATCACAGTTTCTACAGAAAACCTTAAACTGACCCCATTTCTGTCAAATCTGGCTAGAGATTCATCAAAAAAGTTCACAAACTCTTTAACAAACCTGAGTAAAAGCTCAGTCTTGGCTCTTAATGATATCCACACGAGTCGTGTTGCTGACAGCAGAGGCAGCAGGATTGGGATCCCAGTTAATTAACCTCCACGTTTTACACTGTGTGCAGAAAACATTTCACACAATTCCACTTGTCTCAATCAACTGGCTCAATTAATAAAAACAGGTCTGGGAAGATGCTCCTACTGGATTTTTGGCAGCATCTTTGGCTTGCTTGCATTCTCTACTTGTGTGCCTGGAAGGAAATCTTGTTGATTTCATTTTCATCTTTCTCTCTCTCTCAATTTGAAAATAGAATCTATGATTTTCCATCATTTCCACTTAGATAGAAATATGTTGTGAAAGGTAATTTTATTGCTGAGAAATAATCTTCCTAATGTCAGCCATTATTTCACTCTCAGTGTGACAACTAGGGTAAGTGTTGGAAATCACTGTATGTTTCAGCTAAAGTATCTTGACAACACAAACGAAGAAGAAAAAGGTAGTCTTTTTGTTAATGAAAACTGCACTGTTATTTTGGTCTATAATGGAGAGATTCATGTAAATGATTGCCTGTCGTCTATACTAAAGAAAAATAGCAAAAAAAAAAAATAAATTCAGCAAGCAGGAGAAGCAGTTTCCTTCCTTCCTCCTTGAATTTGCTCTTGTCATCTTTACCGTCATCAGCCCTTTCACAATGTTTTTGCTGCTGATATAATGCTCATAGGCTTCCTTAGTAAATCAAAATCCATCACCAGACTGGGGCTACTAGCTTTGCAAA